>NC_137926.1:35142873-35192873 GCF_963457725.1 Sprattus sprattus
CTGTCACTGGAGGACAAGGAGCTGGGGAGGGTAAGACTCTTACTCCAGAAGGATTACTCTCAGTGTATAGTGTATGTATTTATATATACAGCCGCGGAAAAAATTAAGAGACCACTTCAAAATTATCAGTTTCTCTGGTTTTACTCTTTATTGGTATGTGTTAAAGTAAAATGTACATTTTAGTTTTATTCTATAACCTACTGGCAACATTCCTACCAAATTTCAAATAAAAATATTGTCATTTAGATCATTTATTTGCAGAAAAATGACAATTGGTCAAAATAGCAACAATGATGCAGTGTCTTCAGATCTCGAATAATGCAAAGAAAACAAGCTCATATTCATTTTTAAACTACACAATACTAATGCTTACACTTAGGAAGAGTTCAGAAATCAATATTTGGTGGAATAACCTTGATTTAAAATCACAACTTTCATGTGTCTTGGCATGCTCTCCACCAGTCTTTCACATTGCCGTTGGGTGACTTTATGCTACTCCTGGCGCAAGAATTCAAGCAGCTCGGCTTCTTTTCATGGCTTGTGATCATCCATCTTCCTCTTGATCACATTTCAGAGGTTTTTTATGGGATTCAGGTCTCGAAATTGGGCTGGCCATGACAGGGTCCTGATCTGGTGGTACTCCATCCACACCTTTACTGGCCTGGCTGTGTGGCATGGAGCATTGCCCTGCTGGAAAAAACACTTCTCAGAGTTGGGGAACATTGTCAGAGCAAAAGGAAGCAAGTTTTTCTTCCGGGACAACGTTGTACTTTGCCTGGCTGAGGTTTGTAAAAGACCATAAGGATTGAAAAAAGCGGACTGGAGGGTCTTCTAGTTCGTCTTCTCTGATGAGTCCAATTTTCAGCTTTGCCCAACACATGGTCGTCTGATGGTTAGACGGAGACCTGGAGAGGCCTACAAGCCAGAGAGTCTTGCACCTACTGTGAAATCGGACTCATCAGAGAAGACGAACTTAGAAGAACCTCCAGTCCGCTTTTTCAATCCTTATGGTCTTTTACAAACCTCAGCCAGGCAAAGTACAACGTTGTCCCGGAAGAAAAACTTGCTTCCTTTTGCTCTGACAATGTTCCCCAACTCTGAGAAGTGTTTTTTCCAGCAGGGCAATGCTCCATGCCACACAGCCAGGCCAGTAAAGGTGTGGATGGAGTACCACCAGATCAGGACCCTGTCATGGCCAGCCCAATTTCGAGACCTGAATCCCATAAAAAACCTCTGAAATGTGATCAAGAGGAAGATGGATGGTCACAAGCCATGAAAAGAAGCCGAGCTGCTTGAATTCTTGCGCCAGGAGTAGCATAAAGTCACCCAACGGCAATGTGAAAGACTGGTGGAGAGCATGCCAAGACACATGAAAGTTGTGATTTTTAAATCAAGGTTATTCCACCAAATATTGATTTCTGAACTCTTCCTAAGTGTAAGCATTAGTATTGTGTAGTTTAAAAATGAATATGAGCTTGTTTTCTTTGCATTATTCGAGATCTGAAGACACTGCATCATTTTTGCTATTTTGACCAATTGTCATTTTTCTGCAAATAAATGATCTAAATGACAATATTTTTATTTGAAATTTGGTAGGAATGTTGCCAGTAGGTTATAGAATAAAACTAAAATGTACATTTTACTTTAACACATACCAATAAATAGTAAAACCAGAGAAACTGATAATTTTGAAGTGGTCTCTTAATTTTTTCCGCGGCTGTATATACAGAAACACAGATAGATGGAAGCACACAGAAGTGATCTCAATGCGTATTACTCTCAGTGTATAGTTTATTTATATATATACAGAAACACAGATAGATGGAAGCACACCGAAGTGATCTCAATGCGTATACTCTCAGTGTATAGTGTATTTATATACAGCTGCGGAAAAAATTAAGAGACCACTTCAAAATGATCAGTTTTTCTGATTTTACTATTTATTGGTATGTGTTTGTGTAAAATTAACATTTTTGTTTTTATTCTATAAACTACTGACAACATTTCTACCAAATTTCAAATAAAATATTGTCATTTAGAGCATTTATTTGCAGAAAAATTACAATTGGTCAAAATAACAAAAAAGATGCAGTGTTTCCAGATCACGAATAATGCATAGAAAACAACGGCATATTCATTTTTAAACAACACAATACTAATGTTTTAACTTAGGAAGAGTTCAGAAATCAATATTTGGTGGAATAACCTTGATTCGCAATCATAGCTTTCATGTGTCTTGGCATGCTCTCCACCAGTCTTTTACATTGCCGTTGGGTGACTTTATACTACTCCTGGCGCAAAAATGTAAGCAGCTCGGCTTTGTTTGATGGCTTATGACCTTCCATCTTCCTCTCGATCACATTCCACCGCTTTTAAATGGGATTCAGGCAGTGGCGATTCTAGAAGATTTTACATGGGGTGGCAGAGGGGTGGCAAGTTGAAATTCAAGGATGGCATATCACACACACACACACACACACACATGCCTGGTGCCTATATGTATTTATTTATACAAATCCAGATAGTGAACACACATGCCTGATGCCTAAAACAGACAACAGCAATGTGTTGCCAAGGGTCTAAATATTGTTACAAAAAGCCTTTTCTTGAAAAAAGTCCTGATGTCCTGACCTTTTCTCTTCATTTTTGGGCCCTGAAACTGCAATATTACTATTGGTTTAGTTTTAAAGAGGATCTGATATCGGAACAGTGCTTACAACTGATTTAGTGCTTACTGGCATTTGGATGTAAGTTAAATAGGCTATGGTCTAATGGAGCCCATTAGATATGTGTTAACACTTACATTTAGGTTTATTTCAAAGTCCAAATTTGATTTCTCTTACAAAAGAAAATAAAAGAAAACTGCATTCAGAACCCACAGCACTAAATGTCATATTGACATACCGGTATGACATATTTCCCTTCATAATGACAAATACTTTTCTTAATGGCCAATTGAATTTCTAATGGCTTGTTGTTCTATTAGGTTATCACATACAAAATAATTTATACCAAATCAAAGCTAGACTAACTACTAGCTATCGAAAGATAGGGTGGACAAAAGAACGCACTTTTTACTATTACTGAGTTTACTGTAGGCTACATGACCCACTCTCCCATCCCCTATGTAACATGACAGAGTACCTTAAAAACAGCCAGAAAAAGGCTTTTTGAGAAAACGGTCAGTGGTATCTAAAATGTGATTTCGGAATAGCTTAACAGTTAGGTTACATACGTAATCAGTCCACCTTATTGTACTAAAGACGTTGGTTAGCTAAGCTAACAGTGGTAACCACTGTTCCCTCTAAGCTGCGCGCCTGCGCAATCGCGCACTGCTCGCACATTCTCAGCGCACAAGAAAATCTATGCTGCGCAAAAAAAAAAATTCACCATAAACGTCTTAATTAATATCAAATATTAGACCTAATCTAATCTAATTAATTCGACCAAAAATGTGTTTTTGTACCATTTTCAACGTAACACAGTGAGTGACAGGTGTCCTGTCAATGATACGATACGGTTTACCTACGCTACGCAGCCAATCATAACATTGACATATTATGTGCACTGCATGGGGTTCTCGGCTACGTCATCACTGGTTGCGTGCGCAATCTCGAGGCAGAAAGAAGCAAGTTAACGGTAAAGTGGATGAGAAAGCGGTTGAGGAAATGTCATGAAGGCAAAATGAAAAGGTGTTGCTGTGTTGTGAACTGTACTAACAGAGTTGGCAATGGGATAAGGATGTTCAGTATACCCAGGAAAAGGCATCCATTTGCCATGAACAGAAGGTGGTTATGCGTTCACGCTATAAGAAGGGCGGTTTGAGGTCCAGGTGGTCCACAAGGAGAAAAACGTATGCAGTGCACATTTAATAAGTTGTTTGTTAGAGCTAGTTATCTTTGATCAAGTGTAAAATGAACACTGCATGACCAGTCAATGTCCATGTTCACGTTAATTCATCAATTACCGTTAAACTGTTCAATGGTGTAGCTTTGGTTCAGTAAAACAGTTGGTAACTAGAACCTAGCTAGCGGATAGCACGCTAGCGGTAGCTAGCAATGCTAGCTCTAGTTAATGTTGTTATGATATGTCAGTTTGATAATTAATTCGGTAATATCCCATTTCAACTTCGATGCAGATTGTAGATCAAGCAAGGGTCAGGTCTACTATATCAATCAGAAAAGTTGCAGTTTGCTTGTTGAGTCGCAGCTAACTGATACCGTTGCTAGCATGCATGTCAGAGAATCCTTACAACAATTTTCCATTATATGCTTGCAGGATACTTTTGTGCGCTAGCTCTCTCTCGATGTGGCGTTCAATGTTAATCAATAAATATTGAGAAATAAATAATTGTTCATCTGTCATGTCTTATTTACATGTACCCAGGCATCGTGGGTTTGGCTAGTGCCTTCAAGAGGAAGCTCATTTGAACTAAGGACGCTAAACTCTGGTGCAGCATCAATAGTTCCTTTTTTGTACCTGACCACATAACACATAGTTGTAAGCATCAAGAGATTTGTAAGCACGCATCTTTTCTTCTGTGTACACACTTGGTGTCTGGATTAGACAGTTATACATGTCAGGACATTCAATAGATGGCCATTTCGTATGATCAAATCCACCGATCTTCGTCGATTGTTTATGGATTTAAGATCTCGCCATTCTAAAGTGTATATTTTTTGTTGTAGTCAGCACGATCAGGGGCACAAAGGCTTCTTACATAATCCATGTTGAAAATCTACCAGCCTGTATAGTATGAACAGTATTTTGTGACTGTATAGTGTGTGTCTCAAAAGTAGTAAAGTAACGTAAACATAGTCACCACCACCTTAGCAAACAGCCAGCATCTTAACGTCAAATAAAATATAGACAAAGGCTCAATAATGTGCAAGGTTACGTTTGGGAATATGTTGAGGGGGTGTGCAAGCATTCATGGCAACGGATTTGCGCGCGCAGCCTTCAATGTTTGTATACAAGAAACCCATTACTGTCACAAAATACTGTTCATACTATACAGGTGTTTATGTCTAATTTCTTCCAGAAGAGGACCCTCAGCCAGGCCACAACTGCACCACAGCCAGGCCAAAGCAGGACTCTTCCCATGGCCAAAGCAGTACTCTCACATTTAACATAACATACAACATACTATACATCTCATGATTTATACATCAACAAGATTTTTGTCTTTTTCATATTAAGTGGGCCTATACATCTCATGAATTATACATCATCAAGATTTTTGTGCCAAATCGCTTATATTAAAAGCAAACTAATGAAAATTGCTGCTGTAATTTGATTATTTTAATAAGCCATGTAACTTGCTATGATCCAAAGTTTTGAACAGGTGTGATACTGGTGTGTGGCCACAGTGTGCACATCTGATGTCACAGTGGTCCTATCGGCTAACGCAGGCTCATGATCGTTTTCGGCAGGTTGCGTGATTGCGAATTGCTCACAGCGCTGAAAAGTGTGCTCAGAAAAAAAAAAAAATGCTCAGTGCCGAAAAAAATTAGAGGGAACATTGGTGGTAACTTCGGTAGCATGCCATTATTCCGACGCCCCTTTGGTCCGACCCTTCAATATTCCGAAAATTTCCCATTAATCCTACAGCCCACTAATTCGAAATGATTAACATAAACCCATTGCTCCGACAGCTCAATGTTCCGACCAATGGCTGTTTGGGGTCGGTCAACATAATTCCCCAGGTCGTATATTCCTCGCCCCTCTTTTACCGGGTGCCAAGTAGACTGCCGCTGTAACGACTGCAGACGCACGTTGTTGCTTCTCTACTTTGCGCCCAGACACCAGAGACGCAATGGAGACAGACACGGACAAGTTATTTCGATTTTTGGTCGAGCTAGTGAAGTCTAGGCCAGCAGCGTCTTTGCAAATGTAAAATAAACAAAACAAACCAACTACGGATGGGCTAACAGCAGCATAGGTCTACTGCAGCCACGCACAGTTCGAGGACGGGAGGATAGCTTAATGGAAAGAACCCTGTTTGCGCTGCTTTTCGAGAGCTGTCATGGAAAGATGATTCCGCTTTGGTTTTGAGATTCACAGTTTTCTATCGATTTAGTCTATATAATTATAGTAACAATAATAATAATAATAATACTATAGGCCTGTAGGCATGCATTATTTTATCATGAGTTGACGGTGATCTAAAGCAGCTTTTGGTCGGAACATTGAACTGTCGGGACAAAGGGTTTCAATTTATCGGTGAAAATCTATCTAAGACTAAGGGCTGTAGGATCAATGGGACATTTTCGGAATATTGACGCATCGGACCAATGGGGCGTCGGAAAAATGAGCTGACCCCGTAACTTCAAGCTGTATAGCGAGCTAGCTTCTGTATGCTACCGACTTTTGCAAGTTAGCAATTACATAAACGATTGAAATTACAACGGAACTGTCTATCACATATGACACCCCATTTCATTTTCTTTATTCACGATTCAGCAGTACTGTACATTGATTCTTTTAGCACTGCAAGCCTACAGTAGGCTTGTCTCCAGTTTGTTTTTGGCTTCTCAAATGCTTTCAAACTGAATATTTCCTCACTATGGAGCGGGAGATGGGCAAACACACCTTAAGCGAAGCGGACTCATGGACTCAACCATTTAACAGGGGAGGGGGAACTTAAAGATTTTAGAGCAAGTTATCAAAGTAGCAAAAATATAATACCATTCAATACATTTAGAGTTTATTACAGGAGACACTTCTGACAACTTCGATTGCAAGTGGGGTGGCAAGCATTTTTTTTGGGGTGGCAGCTGCCACCCCTTGCCACCCCGGTGGTTTCGCCACTGGATTCAGGTCTGGAGATTGGGCTAGCAATGACAGGGTCCTGATCTGGTGGTCCTTCATCCACACCTTCACCGACCTGGCTGTGTGGCATGGAGCATTGTCTGCTGGAAAAAAGACTCCTCAGAGTTGGGGAACATTGTCAGAGCAAAAGGAAGCAAGGTTTCTTCCAGGAAAACTTTGTACCTCGCTTGATTTATGCGTTCTTCACAAAGACAAATCTGCCCGATTCCAGCCTTGCTGAAGCACCCCCAGATCATCACCGATCCTCCACCAAATTTCACAGATGTTGCAAGACTCTGTGGCTTGTAGGCCTTTACAGGTCTCCGTCTAACCATCAGACGACCATGTGTTGGGCAAAGCTGAAAATTGGACTAATCAGAGAAGATGAACTTAGAAGATGACCTTCGGACCGCTTTGGTTCAATCCTTATGGTCTTTTACAAACCACAGCCAGGCAAAGTACAACGTTGTCCTGGAAGAAAACTTACTTCCTTTTGCTCTGACAATGTTCCCCAACTCTGAGGAGCGTTTTTTCCAGCAGGGCAATGATCCATGCCACACAGCCAGGCCAGTAAAGGTGTGGATTAAGGACCACCAGATCAGGACCCTGTCATGGCCAGCCCAATCAAAGACCTGAATTCCATTAAAAACCTCTTAAATGTGATCAAGAGGGAGATGGATGGTCACAAGCCATGAAAAGAAGCCGAGCTGCTTGAAGGAATAGTATAAAGTAACCCAACGGCAATGTGAAAGACTGGTGGAGAGCATGCCAAAACACATGAAAGTTGTGATTTTAAATCAAGGTTATCCCACCAAATATTGATTGCTGAACTCTTCCTAGGTTAAAGCATTAGTATTGTGTAGTTTTAAAATGAATCTGAACTTGTTTTCTTTGCATTATTCGAGATTTGAAGACACTGCATCTTTTTTGCTATTTTGACCAATTGTCATTTTTCTGCAAATAAATGCTCTAAATTACAATGTTTTTATTTGATATTTGATATTAACATAAAATGTTAATTTTACTTTAACTCATACCAATAAATAGTAAAACCAGAAAAACTGATAATTTTTAAGTGGTCTCTTAATTTTTTCCGCGGTTGTATATACAGAAACACAGAAGTCATTCCATGTAATTAATCAGTTGTAGCTTCTTCTGACATCTCACCTCAGACTTGATCCATCTGTTGCACGTCATTTGGTCTTCACAGCCAAAGTGTGGGAACATCATTTGTCATTCATGTGTTCATATGTCAAATGATTGTGTAATCTCTCTTCAGGATATATAACCATGAAGAGGTTACTCATGTCTGCTCCACTCTAAGCTCATGCTTGGACAGTTTGTGTCCACTTTCTACCAGACCTGCGCGAGCTACTCAGTCTCATTCATGGCTGAGTGATACCCTCCGAACGCAGCGCTCCAATCTCAGAGCAGCTGACAGAAAGTGGCACAAATCTGCAGCACAGGACGATCTTGCAAGCTACCAGACACTGCTGACCTCCTTCTCATCCAGCATCACTGCTGCTAAGAACACTTTTTTCAATGACAAAATCAACAGTGCAACTGATGCTCGGAAACTATTCTCCACCTTCAAAACTCTGCTTTACCCTCCTCCTCCTTCCCCAGCTACTAACCTCACAGCCGATAACTTTGCTTCCCTCTTCACAGAGAAAGTGGCAGCCATTGGGAAACAATTCAACCAACTGTCTTCCCCCCCTAAGGGCGCTACCATCAATAACTCATCGTTTCCCTCTTTCACCCCTCTCACTGAGAGTGAGGTCTCCAAAAATCTAACAGGTAGCCGTCCAACTACATGCCCGCTGGACCCTATACCATCCAACATCCTTCAAGCCATTTCCCCTGCCGTCCTACCGGCAATAACACAGGTGATTAATGCCTCATTTAATTTTCCAACGTTTCCTTCTTCATTCAAAGTGGCTCGGGTAACGCCGCTGCTCAAAAAGCCGTCTCTCGATCCCACTCAGGTGGAAAACTATCGACCGGTCTCACTTCTCACTCTCCTATCTAAAACACTTGAGAGGGCAGCCTCCAAACAGAGTTCCTGTCAACAAACAATCTACTCGATCCAAACCAGTCTGGATTCAAAAGCGGTCACTCCACCGAAACAGCCCTGCTATTTGTGACAGAGGCCTTAAAAACAGCTAGAGCAGCAGCTCAATCCTCAGTTCTTGTCCTGCTTGACCTATCAGCTGCGTTTGATACAGTCAACCACCGCATCCTTCTGTCCATACTATCAAGTATGGGCATCTCAGGCAAGGCGCACTCCTGGTTTGAATCGTACCTCTCTGGGCGCTCATTCAAGGTGTCATGGCAAGGTCATCTATCTGTACCCCACCACCTCACCACTGGGGTGCCCCAGGGGTCGGTAATGGGACCACTTCTCTTTGCCATCTACACCACCTCGCTGGGCCCTATCATCCGCTCTCATGGTTTTTCCTACCACTGTTATGCCGATGATACTCAACTGGTTCTGTCCTTCCCTCCTGAGGACAACACCGCACGGATCTTGCTGATATATCCACATGGATGAAAAACCACCACCTTCAGCTGAACCTGGCCAAAACAGAACTGATGGTCTTCCCAGCCAAACAGTTCATCCACCACAACATCAACATCAACACTGACTCTTTATCTCTAGCTCCACTGGCTGCCGGTAGCTGCTCGCATCAAATTCAAGTCACTTATGCTTGCCTACAAAGTGCTTACTGGGTCTGCTCCCACCTACCTAAATGCTCTCGTAAGGGCAAATGTTACACCCAGGACGCTGCGCTCATCCAGTGAGCGTTGTCTGGCACTGCCCCCGGTGCAAGCAAGGCAATCCAGACTATTCTCAGTTGTAGTTCCACGTTGGTGGAACGACCTGCCTAGCACTACCAGAGCAGGGGCGTCCCTCTCTACCTTTAAGAAGCTCTTGAAGACCCAACTCTTCAAAGAGCACCTCCCTTCCTAACTGGCACCTTGGCTTAACCTGCACTTAAGCAGTAACAGGCCCGCACTTCTTTTTATTCTTTCTATGTCGTTTTCTATCTTTTAAAAAAAAAATAAAGGCCTTATGATATACTGTATGTTTGTTGGATAATGTTTGCCCGCAGAAGTAGATATGAGTAGGAACCTCCCGTGTGTGTGTGTGTGTGTATGAGCATGCGTGTACACGTGCTTCTGAGCGTGTCTGGGTGTATCTATGTGCATGCGTGTACACGTGCATCTGTGCATGTGTGTGTGTGTGTGTGTGTGTGTGCGCGCGGAGATGATAAAGTGTGTTGGTGTGCTTCAAGTGTGAATCTCCCAGTCATTAGGGCTGTTTCCCTGGGTAACAGATGGATAGATTCCCATTAGAAACCCTTTGCAAACAATCTGCTCATCCTCAAGGCTCCAGTTTCTTGTTAAAGCACCCCACCCCCCTGTCTGTCTGCCTGTTATATCAGTGTCTCCCTTCATCCACCTAAAGGACTAAGAAGAAGGACGATGTCCTGAGTCCATTCCTCTCTGTCTCGCTCTCTCATCAGGTGGTCCTCAACCCCAGCACAAATGGGCCCAAAACGGCTGAGCTGCATAAGATGTCCGTGCCAAAGAGCAGTCAGGACAGCGACCTGAAGATTAAACTGGCTGTTAGGATGGACAAGCCACCCAACCTGAAGCACAGTGGGTATGTCCCAACCATATGCAGTTATTAACACAACCCCATGCACCAGACACCCCCTCCTTCATCTATTCAATTCAATTCAAGCCCAGAGCCTAAACCCCCTTAGTGCATGCACAATGGCAACAGGGGCAAGGAAAAACTCCCTGTTAGGCAGGAAGAAACCTTAGGCAGAACTACGGCACATAAGGGGGGACCCATCTGCTTGAGGTCGACCGGGTGGAGACAGGAAGGTGGGAAGGGGGGAAGGGGGAGGGTTGTGTGGCAGAAGGGGAAAGGAAGCAACAGGGGTTATACACAGCCAGCATTTGGTCGCTGGACATAGTAAGTATACAGACATCCGTTGGTAAACACATGATACAGGCAAAACCAGATTACTGTACCAATAGGGATTACTGTTACAGGGTTAAGGGATGTAGGGACAGAGAAACATTTCAGTGGTGGCAATAATGTATATTGTATATAAATGCTAGCATAGGGTTTGGGGTAGAGTAGGTGTACGGCAATGCAGTGGCGGTGGGTGCGATTGGCCGAGGGTTTCCCCAGGTACACCAGGTGGAGAGACTACACCAGCGTCCCATAGCGGAGAGTCCTGATTAGTAGGGAGAGAAAAGGGAAAATAAGGAAGAAAGTGAGTGGGTACAGTTCAGCTGTCCATGTGCGTAGATGCGGAGTGGTGGGGGTGAGGAGCAATAGTTCCACTTTTATCAGTGATTGGAACATGCTATAAGGGAGAGGGAACATTTATGTTAGTAGACATCAATTTCAGAAACAGATAGGGAGATACATTTGGGTAGTAGATTTAACAGTAGGCAATATGGCTATTTTATCAATGTTATTATAGGCATAAGCAATATGATATGGAAGGAGAGAGAGAGAAAGAGGAAGGGAGAAGATATTTTGTGTAATACTGGCATTTGTTATTTAGTTTGGTAGGGTACTTATGGAGATATCAGTCGTATGGTTTTTTTTTTAGTTCTGGTGAGTGAGGACAGCTGCATGTCACACCCGAGATCTGTTATAGCACTCTTTCACAGTGCAACATATACTGCCTGCAAATAGCAACCTGCACACACACAGATGAAATATCTTTAATTTTATTTTTTGGTATGGAAGGAGAGAGAGAGAGAGAAAGAGAAAGTGAGAAGATATATTTAGTAATACTGGCATATTTAGTTTGGTAGGGTACTTATGGAGGTATCAGCCGTAAGTTTTCTTTTTTAGTTCTTGTGAGTGAGGACAGCTGCAAGTCACACCCGAGATCTGTTATAGCACTCTTTCACAGTGCAACATCCACTGCCTGCAACTTGCAACCTGCACACACACAGATGAAATATTTTTTATTTTATGTTTTGATATGGAAGGAGAGAGAGAGAGAGAAAGAGAAAGTGAGAAGATGTGTTTAGTGATACTGGCATTTGTTATTTAGTTTGTTAGGGTACTTATGGAGATATCAGTCGTACAATTTCTTTTTTAGTTCTGGTGAGTGAGGACAGCTGCATGTCACACCCGAGATCTGTTATAGCACTCTTTCACAGTGCAACATACACTGCCTGCAACTTGCAACCTGCACACACACAGATGAAATATTTTTTTATTTTATTTTTTGTTATGGAAGGAGAGAGAGAGAGAGAGAGAGAGAGAGAGAGAGAGAGAGAGAGAAAGGGAGAAGACATGTTTAGTAATACTGGCATTTGTTATTTAGTTTGGTAGTGTATTAATGGAGATATCAGTTGTAAGTTATCTTTTTTTTATTTTATTTTTTTAGTTCTGGTGAGTGAGGACAGCTGTATGTCACACCCGAGATCTGTTATAGCACTCTTTCACAGTGCAACATACACTGCCTGCAACTTGCAACCTGCACACACACTGATGAAATATTTTTTATTTTATTTTTATTAGAACATTATTTGTGTTTGGATATATCTGGTTGGCTAGCACAGCAGGTGATGGGTTTGTCGACGCAATCACTTTTGGCTATAGGATGCACTAAAGAGGAATGTCTTTAGCTTTGATTTGAATATAGGTACGGTGTCTGCATCTCGGATGGAGGCAGGGACATTATTCCAGAGGAGGGGGGCTCGGTAGCTAAAGGCTCTGCCTCCTATTGTGGTTTTTGATATTCTTGGAATTACCAGGAGGCCTGCACTCTGGGAACGGAGCAGCCTTGGAGGGCAATATGGGACGACTAATTCCTTGAAGTAGTTTGGAGCCAGGTCGTTTAGGGCTTTATATGTTAGCAGGAGTACTTTGAAATCGATTCTACTTTTGACGGGTAGCCAATGCAAAGAGGCGAGTACCGGTGAGATGTGTTCATACTTTTTAGTTCTGGTGAGTGTACGAGCAGCAGCGTTCTGTATAAGTTGGAGGCTCTTTATTGTGTTGATGCTGCATCCGGACAGGAGAGCATTACAGTAATTGAGGCGGGAAGTAATAAATGTGTGGATTAGTTTTTCTGCATCTTGGAGGGATAGGACCTTTCTAATTTTGGCAATATTGGGTAAATGAAAAAATGATTTCTTTGATATCTGTTTTATGTGTGAGTGAAGTAGGAGGTCTTGGTTGATAGTTACACCAAGGTTTTTGATGTTAGTGTTGGGTGTTGGGAAGCCATTGAGTGTGGGTAAATGGGTAGATAGTGTAGCTCTCAGTTGATCGGGGCCTACAAGCATAACCTCAGTTTTATCAGAGTTGAGGAGCAGGAAGTTGTTAGCCATCCAAGATTTTACATCATGGAGGCAAACTTCTATCTTGGGTAGGTTTCATGGATAGGTAGAGTTGGGTGTCGTCAGCATAGCAATGGAAGTTAATGCCATGTTTCCTTATGACAACACCTAAGGGTAGCATATAAAGGGAAAAAAGCAGTGGTCCAAGGACAGAGCCTTGTGGAACACCGTAGCTTACTCTGGTGTGATTTGACGACTTCTCATGGACATGAACAAATTGATGGCGATCAGAGAGGTAAGATCTAAACCAAGATAGAGCACAGCCTTTGATGCCAACGTGATGTTCAAGTCTCTGTAACAGGATATGATGATCTATAGTGTCGAAAGCAGCACTAAGGTCTAGGAGAACTAGTATTGAGGCGCACCCATGATCAGATGCGATTAGTAGGTCATTCAAGACTTTGACTAAGGCCATTTCAGTGCTGTGGTGGGCCCTAAAACCGGATTGGAAGGTTTCTTCAATTTGGTTTTGTTGTAGAAAGGAAGTAAGTTGGTTAGCTACTAGTTTTTCAAGTATTTTTGACAAGAAAGGGAGGTTAGATATGGGTCTATAGTTAGCGAGATTATCGGGATCAAGGTTAGGTTTTTTAAGAGATGGTTTTATCACTGCTATTTTGAATGATTGTGGGACGTATCCTGAAATTAGTGAATTATTAATTACATTGAGTAATGTCTCACTTAATAAGGGAAGTGCATGTTTAAGTAATTTTGTGGGGATAGGGTCTAGTAGGCACGACGATGATTTAGATGAGAGGATCAAGGAGTTTAGTTCAGGGAGGTGGGTGCGAAGAATTCAAGGAGAGCACCTGGTTGAGGGGGTGTTGCCATGGCGCATTTTGGAGGTGGTGTAGGGTCACAGAGGGGGAGGAAACTATGAATTTGTTCTCTTATTTTGAGGATTTTATTATTGAAAAAGGTCATGAAATCATTACCACTTCATTACCACTTCATCTGTCAAGCAACGCATGCTTTCATACTCATTTACAATGTTTGC
This sequence comes from Sprattus sprattus, assembly GCF_963457725.1. Classification (NCBI taxonomy): domain Eukaryota; kingdom Metazoa; phylum Chordata; class Actinopteri; order Clupeiformes; family Clupeidae; genus Sprattus; species Sprattus sprattus. The sequence goes on from NC_137926.1 coordinate 35,157,065, forward strand.
ACATTGTACACTACACTATATGCCAAATCAATTGTATGATATGTTATATGTTATATTTGTCACTTCAGCTCAAATGGATAATTTACTATAAACTAAAAAGTTTAGATTCCTCCCCCCTTGTAACCTCTGGAATTGTTATTGTAAATAACTATTTGTCACCACAGCAGGTTTTTTTGTGGTGACTTGCCTGTAGATGAGGTCAGCACATTTATATATACTCAATGAGTCATCAACTTCTTGTCCATTTATATAACAGGACCTTTATAAAACCCACGGTTCTTTTGATGAGTTAGGGAAACTTAAATATTTAAAAATTACTAATATTTTTGTTGATTGTAGAGATCTCCTTATTTTTTTATTTCCTTATAACGATGTCTTTCTGATCAAGTATTTCTGACTTTTGAGCCACTTCCCTCTCAGTCTTTCAGATCAAACACATTTGGGATGCTTCAGATCGCTTGAAGGTCAAAGGAAGTTTCATCCAGCACAGGGCAGGCAGTCTCCTGTACCAGATTATTGGCTCACTTCAGACCTCTAGTGGTAGAAGAGAGCAAGTACATTAACTATAAGGCAACTAGTTGGTGTTTACATCCCAATAATGATATTCTACCAGTGGTGGACAGTAACGAAGTAAATGTAATTCGTTCCTGTACTTAAGTAACATATCTATGTATCTGTACTTTACTCAAGTATTTCTATTTTGTGACACTTTATACTTTCACTCCACTACATTTCATTTAGTAAAACCTCTCGTTCCTTTTTACCAAAGCGAATCAAATAATGAAAGGTCAAAGTGAGTTCACAATTACCCCAATCAGGATTAGCGCTATTTGCTCTAAAGTCCTTTCGGTTTTGTCAGTTTCGTTAGTTCGTTGAGCGCGAGCTAAGTTGAATTCTGCAGCAGTTTGAGGCTGTTTTGTGCTCAAGCAGCCTACGTAACGCTACATAAATGATGTAAGAAACATGCACAATCAACGGTGTTTCTGCTCAGGCACACGATGTCGCAAACTTTTATCATGCAGTTCTTGACTCCCTCGGTAAAGGTATCACACTTCTTTACAGTCTTTGGTGCAGACTGGTATGCTCTAATTTTGTGCAATTTATGCAAAAACTAGTTCCTGTAATGACATTTTCTTTCTTCACATTTGATCTGAGGTCAAGTGTTTTGTTTTTGTACCTAGGGTTGTGTGGAATATCACTGCTAGTTTTCAGCACAAACTAATATAACTAGGTCAAGTGTTGTTGTTTATGTACCTAGGGTTGTGTAGGGAATATCACTGCTATCACTCTTCAGCAAAACTAGTATAACACCACATTCTCTGATTTTGTGGAACAAGTTCCTGTAATGTTATTTATCATTAGTCTTCAGCACAAACTAGTATAACACCACATTCTCTAAATTTTGTGGAACAAGTTCCTGTAATGGTATTTATCATACTTTGAAACATAAATCAGGATTTATGTTCAATGTTTATGTTTTAGGGTAACACAGACAGACAGATGTGATATAGTAAAGGAGCTTATGTTTAACTCCACATTTTTCTATAATTAAATGTGCAACTAAGTTACAAATAAATGTAAAATTAAATAATTGTTCTCTTGTATTTCATAACCACTTTGTCTTACCTAATGGCAATAGATAGCTTTCAATGTTTTGTGCTTATTCACTATTCAATAGACAAATGTAAGACACGATTTAAAGATTGGCATTAGTATTTTCAGTTGATTGAGCCGGAGCTTTGATGTGAAAATGATAAAAGGCCATTAGAACCATAATTCATTAAGGTACTTTTACTTTTAATACTTAAGTATATATGAAGGCAAATACTTTTATACTTCTACTTAAGTGGAAATTCAAAGTGCATACTTCCACTTTTACTGGAGTAATATTTTACACATGGTATCTATACTTTCACTTAAGTACGTAGTTAGTGTACTTCGTCCACCACTGTATTCTAATAGCTATCTCAACACTGGTCAGACCTTGTATTATTGTTTTATTTTATTATTATGTTTTATTATTGTTTGTTTTGTTGTTTTTATTATTATTATTATTAGTAGTAGCAGTAGTAGTAGCAGTAGTAGTAGTTGTTGTTGCTGTAGTAGTATTATTTGTCAAATCATTTTAATCTCAGTTTTGCTGTAATTTTGAGGTACAATCAAGAAAGTGGCACTTAAAAAAGTCAGATAAAAATGAGTAAACTGTGAACTGTAAAAGTAAGTAAGAAATGCTTATGTTGTCAGCCACAGCGATACATTCTCCAGGATTTTCCAGTATGTTAAATTGCTTCTCAGTTGATTTCTTTGAATTGATGTGTATTTCCTAAAACCAAAAAATCCAGAAGAACATCAAATGAATACTGAGGGTCAAAATCACATGGAAATTGTACAATGTTTAAAACCAAAAGGTATATGTTGGTTATGTTTAAACCATTATTTAAATAATTATTTATTTATTTTTACAGATTTTAATTAAAAGGTATAAAGTAATTCACAAAATGTTTAATGCTGCATTTGTAACAATAAACTTGTAGCTATTCATCATTCAACAGCAAAAAAGTGGAGTATGTTTGTACTGAACGTCCTCTCCACCAGAGTGCAGCAGTGGACAATCAACAGAAAGAATCAGAGTGGGATTTAAAAGAACACTGCAGTTTACTAGCCCAACCGAGCTGTGCCTACGCGTTCTCTCTCTCGCGCGCGCTCTCTCTCTTTCTCTCTCTCTCACTTATGATTCATAATAATTCATTTTATTTTGAACGCACTTTTCATTCAAAAGAATCTCAGAGAGCCTACACTTTCTCTCTTTCTCTCTCCCTCTCACTCCCCCTCTCCCTCTCTCTCTCCCCCTCTCCCTTTCTCTCTACCTCTCTCTCCCTCTCTCTCTCCCTCTCCCTCTGCCTCTCTCTCTCTCCCCCTCTCCCTCACTCTCTCCCCCTCTCTCTCTCTCCCTCTCCCTCTCTCTCTCTCTCTCTCTGGGTAAAAGTGTGTGATGTGCTTGTGAGGGGATCAGCTGGGCAGGCTGCTGGGGCCTACACCTTCAGGAGGAGCTGGGTCAGGGGGTCGGCCCTCTCCCTTCAGCCAGCTAATTAGCATGGCGGCTCCCCTAATTGGAAGGAGCCTCTTCAGAGAGTAATTACCTCTTCAGTTGACTGCACAAGTGGCTGGGAAGAGAACTTGCACATTTGCACATGCAGAGAGAAAACACCACGTACACGCAGACAAGGACAAATGCCAAACAATGCATCCATTCTTATTTGTTAGTATTACTGTTTACATACTTATTTGATGTCTTCCATTATCTCTCCCGTCTTATATCGTCTCTTTCCTCTCTTTCTCTATTTTTTTATCTCTTTCTGCCATAAACGAACACACACACACAGACACATGTCTGAACTCTGCTTTCTGCTAGAGCAAAGTGAGGTTAAAGGACGTTGAGGCAGAGAGAAAGAGCGAAAGAGAGAGAGAGAGAGAGAGAGGGATGGGGAGATTTTCAGGTTGAACGCCCCCCATTAAAAGGAGCCATCTGTTGATCAGAGCTCAGGAGACAGAGGCACAGGGAGACATTTGACTGGCTTTTCATTCTGTCTCGGCAGCACTGTTCAAAGCCGGCAAGCTGCCAGTGCAAGGAATAGAAAGACCACACAGGCCCTGTTGCTCCTCTCTCTCTCTCTCTCTCTCTCTCTCTCCCTCTCTCCCCTGCTCTCTCCACCCCCCCTCTCTCTATCTGTCTTTCTGTCAATTTCTTTCATTTTCATTTGAAGCTCTCTCCTGTCAACAGTGTGTCTCTGTCTCTACATGTTTCTGTACATGTGCCAAAGTCGATTGTAGTACACTGTTAGTATGATATACATAACTTTCTCCCTGCATGTATACAGTTGATATATAAGAGGTGAATGAGTGTTGAGAGTATTTCATATTTAAGATCGGCTAACTATAAATGTGCTAGTCTTTTTATTTAGATAGAATGAGTTGTTAGTAAATGGCAGTGCATATTCATACTATGTCTACATAGACTCAGGAACTTGAGTCAATTTAGGTGTGGCTACATATGCAAAGCTGTAATGCTATCAAACGTCCACAAGGGTTCGATGTTTCCGCGTTTATGCAACATTGTCTGCCAAGTGTGATAAATCCAAGTGCACTGGCGCCCTGTTAATTAAATAAAATAAATGGTTTGTCGATCATTTTAATTTGCCTGTTAGTGATATGGGAAAAGCTAGTATTGTTTGCCATCTGCTGAGGTACGCCATTGCGTTTTCATATCCTTAAGGCCTGTTTACTGATAAAATCATTTGGTGGTTATTTGTGTGGAGCCCAGTGTTCCTATGTGCCAAATTCCTATTGCACATTGCTTTGTTTGCACGAAAAATGTCGTCTGAGTTGAAAGCCTAAATAAAGTAATCTTCTGAGGTCTGTTGACACTGCTCTCGACCTTATGAAGGATTTCAAGACTTGAACATTCTCAATCTTTAAATGATAGCTATGATCACATAAATACATTGTGAATATAATACAATTTTCCTTTTAAGTTTGTATTCGTTACACATGTCAACCGTGGTTGTCACCTCAATACATTAACGGTATGCTACTTCGAATCAGATTCGTCTGTTTTACAAATTTATTGCCATGAAACTCCTATTCATTTCCCATAATTGATTACCTCCCATGGTTTTAACCTCGCCCAATAGCCAAATGCTTTTAAACATAGTGAGCGCCTTGAAACCACTCGCAGCTTGTGTATAGAGGATCCATTATTCTCCTCCAGCTATATGTGCTGTTGCAGGACTGAAAGTGCCTGAGGCCCAGTTGTCCTATTGGTTGACACGACTGGGGCTGCCTCCACAGCAGATAGCCCGGTATTGTTGTCGTCTAAATGGGATCATGAGTGTCTAAAAGGTGTCGCAGAGTGAACTGAAAATCATTTTCACAAGTGGATGATTACCCCTGCCACATGTTAACAGAACTCCCCCAGAATGGCCCAAATTTCACAGACTGAATTCGTTGCTCTTTCAACCTTGACAGGGGGCTTTTCTCTCTCTCCTCCTTGTAACTCGTCTCCCTTGCTAAAGTATGTCATCTGCCCACCCCACCCCACATATACAAACACCTCGCTCACTCTCTCTTCCCCTCTCTCTCGTCCTTTTTTAATTTCGTAAGTGGAGGATTTATTAGTGTCTTCCTTACTCGATAACTGTTTTTGTGCTTGTAAATTGATTGGAAAGAATGCAGCCACCTGAGCCATAAGGCTACATCAAGAAGTAATAGATGCCCTGAGGATCTAAATGTATTTATTGTTTTATTTTATAAGTCTAGTTTGATTTCCTCTTGAGCCATTATTTCGTTGATTTGTTTTTTTATTTGTCATTTAAAGACCCGCAAATCTAACCATCGTGTTTTATTTTTTTCAAAATATCTATTCAGTGTTATTTTGGGGACTAAATTACATCTGAGCTTACTTGTCCTTTTTGTCGAATCTAGAAGCCGTTTTGATAACTAGCCTATGCAACGATGGAACGAATTTATACTCCATATGAGTGGATATCTGTTTTATCTTACGGTGCACCTATATTTATATAGTCCAGGCAAAATAGAGTTTTACGACAGACTTATTGTAAAATTATTTTTTTCAGCATAGATCATTTCTATGAGGTGTCCAGAACAACATACTTAAAGTCCTAAGAAATCCAAGTTGAGGAAATATGTTTAATTCTCATCAATCTGAGATGTGTGCTAATAATGCATGGTAAAAATATGCCCCAAAAATGTAATTTTTTCCTTTTCCCCATCAAAATGAAACTTTACACAATGAAAGTACCCATGAAAGTAAACATTTTTGTATTACAAGCTTCTTTTGAAATTAATTTGAATATGCACATGAGCTCCACACTTATTGAATATGTCCATAGGCAGAAACACCATTCATATGTATGACAAATACATCGGCCCAATCTTCATCCTATCATTCTTCTGCCAATGGGAGATGGCAATGTTACTTTTCGACTGGCCTCACCTGAAAACTGCCTGGCTTGGTAATACCTGCCAGGGGTGCAATCAGGACATATTCAAAAAGTCTGACGCTCATGTTCATATTCAAATTCATTTCAAAGAAACTTGTAATACAAAAAAGTTATTTTATGTATACTTTTACTATGTAAAGTTTTATTGTGGTAGGAGTAAAGGAAAAAATTAAGCCTATTGGGTGTATTTTGGGCATATTCGATTAGTGTATAGCTAATTTGCATATTAAAATTCATTTTCAAAGAAACTTGTAATACAAAAAATTGGGTACTTTCATTGTGTAAAGTTTTATTTTGATAGGAGTAAAGGAAAAAAATACATTTTTGAGGTGTATTTTTGCCATTCAGTATTAGTAGGATTTCTTAGGACTTTTAGTATGTTGTTTTGGACACCTCATAGAAATTATCTATGCTGATAAAAATTCTTTTACAATTAATTCTATTTTTGGCTCCTAAAAGGGCTATTTTGCCTGGACGAATATCTCTCCAATAATGTATCTGTTGGGGATCAGGCTAATCGGTCATAATATCAGACTTTCCGCCGAACACACATAACGCATGTCAATAATTAGTATCTAGCAGTTTTTAATAACAACTTTGCACTTCTTTTCAGATATTTGTATGCACTGGGCCAACGAGTGTGGAAGCGGTGGAAAAGGCGATATTTTGTCCTTGTACAGGTAAACTGGTTTTCTGTCATTATGCGTAACACGTAGGCCTGCGCTGACTAACATCACCTCTTTGTTCGCTTATGGAACTGTCGCAGGCATGTATAAAGGCTAACTGTTTCTTGGCTTTTGGTTTTAACAGTCTCCTAATATACATTTCTGCTGTTTCTCCATCCATCCATCATCCACCGTACTGTCCTTGTTGTTTGAAACAGTCGATATTGACCTCTGGTAAATGTTTGGGTCCAGTCATCTCTACTGATTTGTCCTAGGTCAGTCAGTACACGTTCGCTATGTGTAGTTACCGGGAGAAGAAGTCTGAGCCACAGGAACTCATGCAGCTGGAGGGCTATACGGTTGACTATTCCGATCCACAACCAGGTGTGTGCATTATTTTCCATTTGTGTGGATTATTTTTAGAAAAACGAAAAGTAAAGAAGAGTTATCCCGAAAAAAATCCAGGGCCATTGAGTGTGGTTGGAGTGGACTTGCTACACGCTAAAATGTATTAGGCCTTCCAAAATATTGAGATGTGTTAACAATCTCACATATCCCCTCTTTCTCTCTAACACACTTTCTGTCTTCCACTGTCCTCATTCAGAAAGCCCCACTGCCATTCAAAACCAACATCTAGGCCTATGTAATATCAAAGTAAAACAACATCTAGGCCTATGTAATATCAAAGTAAAACAACATCTAGGCCTATGTATTATCAAAGTAAAACAACATCTAGGCCTATGTAATATCAAAGTAAAACAACATCTAGGCCTATGTAATATCAAAGTAAAACAACATCTAGGCCTATGTAATATCAAAGTAAAACAACATCTAGGCCTATGTAATATCAAAGTAAAACAACATCTAGGCCTATGTAATATCAAAGTAAAACAACATCTAGGCCTATGTAATATCAAAGTAAAACAACATCTAGGCCTATGTAATATCAAAGTAAAACAACATCTAGGCCTATGTAATATCAAAGTAAAACAACATCTAGGCCTATGTAATATCAAAGTAAAACAACATCTAGGCCTATGTAATATCAAAGTAAAACAACATCTAGGCCTATGTATTATCAAAGTAAAACAACATCTAGGCCTATGTATTATCAAAGTAAAACAACATCTAGGCCTATGTAATATCAAAGTAAAACAACATCTAGGCCTATGTATTATCAAAGTAAAACAACATCTAGGCCTATGTAATATCAAAGTAAAACAACATATAGGCCTATGTTTTATCTAAGTAAAACAACAACTAGGCCTATGTATTATCAAAGTAAAACCACATCTTGGCCTATGTTATATCAAAGTAAAGCATCGGTTCCATAGAGTAGGATGCAGACTAACACATACTGCTAATGCAAGAGGGTTAAAGCATTATAGATTTCTTATTTGGATTCACTTTATCGCTCTTTTAAGTGTATAATGTATAAAATATTATTCTTTTGCTTGGTTACAATTAAGCTGGAGTTTGTGTAACTTCCTGGAAATCCCTTTATCTATAAAGTGTTTAAGTTGGTTTGTGGCAAGGTCATGCACGTGTGTGTGAAGCTGCCTTGTCTTGCAGCAGGCTATGTGCCACCAGGGGAGGAACCAGGCAATCCCAAGTGTAACTTTGCAGCTAGGAGAGGAAACAACTTGTTGAAATGTTTATATTGTCTGATTCAGAATCGACCATTGACAAACCTGTAGACCTCGAATTTTTTTTAGACGAATCTCTAAATGTATCATATATCATATCATATCATATGTCATGTCATGTCATGTCATGTCATATATCATATATCATATCATAATATATAATATCATTTCATATCATGTCATGTCATATATCATATATCATATCATATCATATCATATCATATCATATCATATCATATCATATATCATATCATATCATATCATATCATATCATATCATATCATATCATATCATATCATATCATATCATATCATATCATATCATATCATATCATATCATATCATATCATATCATATCATATCATATCATATCATATCATATCATATCAATCATATCATGTGTTGGATTGGTGTAACTTGTCCTACATTTGAACGTCTACATGGTTGTTTCCAGGTCTGCAGGGCGGGCGCATGTTCTTCAGTGCAGTCAAAGAGGGCGACCAGGTGGTGTTCGCCAGTGACGATGAACAAGATCGGGTGCTGTGGGTACAGGCCATGTACCGTGCCACGGGGCAATCCTACAAGCCCATGCCCCCCGCTCAGAACCAGCGGCAGAACTGCCGTAGAGGAGGGCAGCAGAGGGACGCGCCCATCTCCCTACTCAGTAGGTTCTGAATCAGCTCTGGGTCAGACCAACCTGCATTCCACCATCTATCTGAACTATCTGGAACCTCTAATACTTCTGAAGGGTTTGGCATTTCTTTTCTGAGTTGGTGAGGTCTTACTATATACTTACTATATACTTATACTTTTAGTGAATAAGAGTAAGTGTCATTTGGAAATGTAATCAGGTTTTTATGTTTGTTTTTGTCATTCAGTTCTGATGATTGTCTGTGAAAGGGTCTTATTTCCACTCAGCTGGAAGTCATGCCCAGGTGTGGTCACGGGTAGAGAGGGGAGCGTGCCCCTCTCAGTGCCATGTGCAATAGTGAACAGTCAAAGGAAGACATCAGAATAAGGCTGAAGAAATGAGCTCCCATACACTTGAACACTCTTGCATTAGCTGCTGTAGATGTGTATGGGTAAGAGCTGTTGAAAGTTATTCAAAGGTTAACAATGTATGTCTTTCTGTTAGAACTCCTGAATATAAAACTACTGCCTACTAAATAAGGCTTCTGCAAAGTTCTATTTGGAATGTTCAACTTTGCTGTCTTCTTGCCCTGTCTTTGCTGATAAGAGACTTTTCCATGAGAATGGAAGCACGCTTTGTAAATATTGATTGGTTAAGGACGGAGACAAGCGGCCCTTGAGCGTGTGCACTGAAGTGCAACTGACTCCAAATCTCAGGCATCTGCCCTAACCATCCCCATCAGTGCTCCCCCCCCCCCCCCCCCCCACTACACACACACACACACACACACACAATCTTTTTATTTCTCAAAGTCTCTTATTGTTCTGGTTTGGTTGAACTGGACAGTTTTGTTTATGAAATTGTTGTGGTTACAGTGCTGGCAACCTCTGCTTACTGGGAAATTGCAGCTGCTTTTCAAAATGACAAAAGTTTATTGGTCATAACAAAGTTAACCTACAACTTACTACATCCACTCTCTGCTAGACACACACACACACACACACACACACACACACGCACGCACACACATTTATATATACATAGAAGGTTTGGACAAGCATGGGTCTTAAAAGAATTAAAGCTCTGAGGGTAAATTCAAAGTTGTGTTCCATGACGTGGAGTCATGTGAAGTCTTGTCTCTCTGTGTTGATGTCCTAAGACATGTTTGAAATGCTCCCTGAGCTTCTCCTGTCCAAAGCCCTCAGCCTCTCACAGCACCACTGCACTTTCAGACTCTAAAAGATGATGAACTCAACATGAACACTTCTGACAGGATGCCAAATCTCACATGGGGAATGGTGTGTGTGTGTGTGTGTGTGTGTGTGTGTGTGTGTGTGTGTGTGTGTGTGTGTGTGTGTGTGTGTGTGCGGGCGGCTGGTCCCCTTGTCCGTCCTCATCTTGCTCTAGCAGGGAGCGGGAGCTTCACTGAAAGCACTGTTAGTGATCCAGCAGCTCTCTTACCTGCACCGGGGCCCCGCCGGCACTCGATAAGCTGTCATACTCACCCTTCCACCTGAGCACTGCTTGTCACATGGATATGACAGCTGCTGTGACAATGGAGATGGAGATGGAGCTCGTCTGGGCTGGGATACGCATCTTGTGGAAATAACTCCACCCTTCCCTCCATGTAGAAGAAAGACAGACACGCACACGCACACACACACACACACACGCACACACACACACACACACACACACACACACACACACACACACACAGACACAGACACACACACACACACACACACACACACACTCACAAATCCTCACATGCTACCCCACCTTCGCCTCGCCGCCCTGTTTTCTTCATCAGTGGATAATAAGTGGAAGTTAAGGATGACACGGATCAATATGGCTCCTCAGTCTGCCTGGACTTCTCAGATCAATACCACACTCTCGCCTCTCTATTATTGCTTTTAATCTATATCCCTTTTGTCTCGTTTCTGAGCCACAGCGTCTTAGTCCCATTCTTTTTGTGTGTGTTCCATATTCAGTCCATCCCCTTTCTCCAAATGACATTAAGGAGGCAATGCGTTTGTAGTAATGAATGTAAAATGACCTACATCGGAATTAAAAGGGGGACAAAGGAGTCGCGGGGCTATCGGCCAGCCACTCTTGTCAGGAGGGAGGGGGAGCGACGTGGCCCGAGAGAGAAAGAGAGCCAAAGCGCTGCGAGTCGTTCCTTGATTGGAGGATTGCACTTCTGCCACCCTTTTGCGTACAAAGTGACAGTCGGAGGAACTAACAAATGCCCCAGCGCTCCCGGGCAGACAGCCAGGCTTTTCTCCGTCTGCATCAGTGTCCACACACTCAGTGCTACGCCCGAAATGGCAGCGCTAATAAAACCGATCACTAATGCTCGTCTCGGCTTGGCGCCGTGGGCCACAGAGGCGTCGCAGGATGCACTTCTAAAGCCACGCTCCTTTTGTGGTGGCTGTCATGTCGGGACGGTCCTCCCTGAAATCTGCATCCAGAGCGCACAGAAAAGGGAGGTTAGGCCTTTTCATGTGCTCTCACCCCTGCCCCCCCTCCCCTCGCCGCAAGCAGCCCGTTTGGAGGACATGCGTGAAAAGACTGGAAATGAACTTGAACACACTTTCAGCGCTCTCTCTCTTTCTCCTCGCCCTCCTTTCTCCTCCTTTTTCCTGAGTGACCTTACCCTATTTGTGTCTCTCCCATAATGTATGTTATTCGTCCTTGACGTCCTCGGCGTCTTTTCCTTACCTCCTTTCACTGCCATTAACTTGCTTTTTACACAACATGGACACATGGAAACATTCACTTGCTCTTTACACAACATGGACACACAGAAACATTCACTTGCTCTTTACACAACATGGACACCCAGAAACATTCACTTGCTTTTTACACAACATGGACACACAGAAACATTCACTTGCTCTTTACACAACATGGACACCCAGAAACATTCACTTGCTCTTTACACAACATGGACACCCAGAAACATTCACTTGCTCTTTACACAACATAGACACCCAGAAACATTCACTTGCTCTTTACACAAGATGGACACCCAGAAACATTCACTTGCTCTTTACACAAGATGGACACCCAGAAACATTCACTTGCTCTTTACACAACTTGGACACCCAGAAACATTCACTTGCTCTTTACACAAGATGGACACCCAGAAACATTCACTTGCTCTTTACACAACTTGGACACACAGAAACATTCACTTGCTCTTTACACAACATAGACACCCAGAAACATTCACTTGCTCTTTACACAACATGGACACCCAGAAACATTCACTTGCTCTTTACACAACATGGACACACAGAAACAAAGATGCAGCAGGACTGGAATATGCTTACGCACCTCAGCATTCATGGAATCACTCTTTCACGCAAATAATCATTCATGTGTCAAGGTTGAGGTTTCTCTCAAGTCACTATCAGATACTTTGTGTCGCCCATGTTCAAGTATGGTGAATAACATTTATTTGTATGTCAAGGGAAGGTTTTGAGTATTGAGTTAATTCTGGTATATTGCATGGTAAACATCCATGTGTTACTCACTGTGTTTGACAGTTTCTTGTGTGTTGTGAAACGTGGGAACTCTGATGTGGAAACAGAATACCACAGGGTAGCCAAAAGAGATGACAGCCAAACACAGAGGAGAGAGAAGATGCAGATATCTTGAGCCGCCACCTCGTTCACATAAAGCGTGTTCAGCCATGTCTGTTCATGGCAGAATGACTTAGGTGAAGTGGAAGTGAGGTGTTCAACTTCTTTAAGTAGGACTGGGTTTGCATGGGTTTAAATTCTTTGTGTGAGTTGGAGTGATTGGCAGGTTGGTCTCCCCTGTGTAAATTAAATGTAATGGTTGCCTCTCTTGGCTGTTACTGAGCATCCCTCTCTTTTCCCTCTCTCTCTCCCTCTCTTTCTCCCTCTCTCTCTCTCTCTTTCTCTCTCCCTCTCTCCTTCTCTTTCCCTTTCTCTCTCTCTCTCTTTGTCTCTCTCTCTCTGTCTCTCTCTCTCTCTCTCCCAGGCCTGGAGCGGACACAGAGGCAGGGGGTGGAGGAGCTGATCTCAGCGGCTCCTTGTCTTTTGGACCACACCAGCCTGTTTCGCCTGCTGCAGAAGCACACATTAACCCACCGCATGAATGACTCCTTCTCCTGCCTGGTGAGAGTGTGTGTGTCTGTGTGTCTGTGTGTGTGGGGCTGTGCTTCTGATGTACGATTTCCAATCATCTTTGTGGTAAATGTTGAAAATATTTGTACTGTCAAGAGTTAGAGGTTGTAACGGTTGGGATGCACATAGCCTAAGGATGTTGAGAGTGCTGCATACACACAGAGAGATGAACGAGTGGCATTCACCTTTGTGTCTTTCTATCTGTAGGTCTACCTGTACCTTCTGTCATCCTAAAAGGCCATTAGAAAGGAGATTGTCTGCCTGTAAACCTCCATTGTGGGGGGTGGGCCTTTGTTTGAGTGTGTGTGTAGACAGCGAGGCCCACATCAGTCCAACAAGTAAGCAACAAAGGCTTGCTTAATGAGGTCGCTTTCCCATGCTGCTCAGGTTGAAGACATCTGTGCAGGAGAGAGAGAGAGAGAGAGAGAGAGAGAGAGAGAGAGAGAGAGAGAGAGAGAGAGAGAGAGAGAGAGAGAGAGAGAGAGAGAGAGAGAGAGAGAGAGAGAGAGAGAGAGAGAGAGAGAGAGAGAGAGAGAGAGAGAGAGAGAGAGAGAGAGAGAGAGAGAGAGAGAGAGAGAGAGAGAGTTCTGTTCATAGAAAAGGGCGGGGGGAGGATTAAAAGATAACCATTAGTTCTCAACAGTCAGGGTCCTCTTAATATCTGCAAATCAGTAGTTACACATGGACACAAGGAACTCATACTTAAGACCACCACTCTGAATATACTGTTCTTTCTTACTATGGAAGACTGTTCTTAATGTGCCATTTATCAGACCAATAAAACATTAATACACGTAGAGATGCTGTTCAGTTTGAGAAATATGATCAGATCTCTTTTTGTTTAAGGTATTGGATGGAGGGATTATGTCCATTGAACTGTGGGTGATGTGAATACCAATATTTAGCCTCCTCAAAAATGTTTAGCCACAGGAGACCCCTCAAGGCATTTGGAGGAGTAGGCACGCTTGCATGTATGTATGGATGTATGTATGTGTGTTTGTATGTGTGTGTGTTGTGTGTGGGTGTGTGTGCATGTTTTTGAAAGCACAGCCGGGTGAGCATTTGTATATATCCATTCTACGGATGGGAGCCCAATGAAAGCACCATATGTCCACACCTACCCTCACGCTAGACACACACACACGCGCGTGCACACACACACACACACACACACACACACACACACACACACACACACATATGCATGCTGTCAAATGAAAGACTGGGATTACCAGTCATGCCTTCCCCTGATATAATCACACCCCCACCCCATCTCCTATAATGACGCGTAAGAGCTGCCCCACACACCTCTGTCTCTGTCAGCCGACACTCTCTCAATTAAAGAGTGGAGCGTTAGTGGCACACCTCAGTGCTGGAGGGGAGTGAGGAGCACTGTATTAGCCCTTAATCAGGGGTCCTCTGGACCATCTCAAGGGGTGGGTGGAGGCCCCATTCAGGGTCAAGCAGCCCCTCGAAGCATGTGGAAGGCTCAACTTTGAACTGAATCTTCTGGCAGTAGTACGCTAAACCAAAACCATTAAGACATCATAGAGTTTTAATGCACACAATCTCATGTGAAGGGCTATAAGCTGATGCACGTTCAGCTTGACCTGGTGATTGCAATATGTTCCTTGTGAGTGAGTGAGTGAGTGTGTGTGTGTCTGTGTGTGTGTGTGTGTGTGTGTGTGTGTGTGTGTGTGTGTGTGTGTGTGTGTGTGTGTGCCCGCATGCACAGGCACTTGTGTATATAAATATATAGAAACTTCTGAATGTACCCACTATGAAAGACCCTGTCAGCACATTGGACTAGGTTGGCGAGGAAGATAACGCGGCTCGTTAATGATTAATTGAGCGGTCATCACCGAGGCGTGAGCCAGCCATCTGTTTGTCACAGTGGAACATCTTGTCACATCCTGCCAGGCGCCAGGCTGATCCGCTCATCTTTTCATAGTGTGATATTTATAGAGCCAAGTGAAAAAAGACAAGACAAAGAAATGAAAATTAGAAATCGAATAATTGTTTGTCAAAAGAAATGTATTAAACAAAAATGACATTCAAAAAGAGGAAAGGAGAATAACAAAGGGGATTTGTAAATCATTTTTTTAGGGAGAATTGTCTTTTATTCTTCATTGAGAAAATAGAGAGGGGTTTTTCCTGTAACGGAGTTGAGTATAGGGATATGAAAATTTGCTTGGAGGGACAGTAAAAGAAATGTGATTCCCATATAGTTTAGACATAGCTTTGCTGGGTTTAGAGACAGAAGGGTAAGAGGAGGCAAAAGAAGCGAGAGCTGATCAGTTCTGTTAGTTTGAGTGTAGGGTGTTTACAGGGTGGGTTAAGATCATTTACACTTCGGAGAGCCGAAGAAATGAAGTTACAAATTCCACGTTATTGCAAGAGAGGTTGGAGTGCGCTGGTGGGTCCTCGTGAGACAGCTGGCTCCACTGTGCCCCTCCTCCAGGATCATGGCCTCTCTTCAGGCATCTGGCTCCAGAGAAGTGTTAACTTGTTAGCATTCCTTCAGAGAAGCTTGGTAATTAAGTTTGTAAGATTCATACTTAATTTAGTTATCATCCAAGGCACACGTGAGCTAATGAATAGAGAGCATCCTCCCCAGCATAATGTGTGACAATTCTACCAATGAATGAATTGTTTGTGCTTAACCTTGGACTCGTATTTGTACATTTTTTGATGTTGATGTTTTTTTCTTTTTTTCTAAGCTATTTTATGCCTTTTCTCTGATTATCAGTTCAAAGTACGTAAAGAATTATTATGACCTTGCTGTCATGCATAGGTTTTACAATCACAGAAAATATTTTGCTGTGTTACATTTAGTTTGGAATATGAATAGTTTGGGCTGTTGGCACTGTTTGAACCCAATGGTTCCTTTCTGTGTGTGTTTGTAGGGATGATTCAGCCCAGGCCAGGTGTTTGAACCCAATGGTTCCTTTCTGTGTGTGTTTGTAGGGATGATTCAGCCCAGGCCAGGTGTTTGAGCCCAATGGTTCCTGTCTGTGTGTGTTTGTAGGGATGATTCAGCCCAGGCCAGGTGTTTGAGCCCAATGGTTCCTTTCTGTGTGTGTTTTTAGGGATGGTTCAGCCCAGGCCAGGTGTTTGGGCCCAATGGTTCCTGTCTGTGTGTGTTTGTAGGGATGATTCAGCCCAGGCCAGGTGTTTGAGCCCAATGGTTCCTGTCTGTGTGTGTTTGTAGGGATGGTTCAGCCCGGGCCAGGTGTTTGTGTTGGATGAGTACTGTGCCCGCTACGGAGTCCGAGGCTGCCAACGCCACCTCTGCTACCTGAAAGACCTTCTGGAGTTCATGGAGAACAACGCCATGGTGGACCCCACCCTTCTTCACTACAGCTATGCCTTCTGTGCCTCCCATGTGCATGGGAACAGGTAATTTACCACACCACTCACTATTATGGAATGGCCACTAAAGAAAGTGGAGTTTGTTTACAGCATGTTTACATCTGAAGTGTCTGGCACATGCACCTGTTTGCGGTTTGTTGAATAAATATTGAAGCTATATATATGTAATATCAATATATGCAATATAATATCAATTCACTACGAATCACATTCTCTGTTACTCAACTCAGTTGTCCTCTAAATGTATTGCGATGAGCACCGCATGACTCCAAGATAACTGATCAATTTACAGATTACATTGGCATCCTTGATCCGTGTCTGTTTCATAACGACACAAATCCATTGCATGGCATGGTTAAACAATTTCCTTTTTTCACATTTGTTAATTTCGCCTGACTAAAAGTGCTCTTTGAATGTCATAGCGAAATATTTGGATTGTTTAAAAAAATAGAGAGATGCCAGAGATATGTATAACAGAAATGTGAGGTACATTGAGAGCCATTCTGTGAGATTGCCATATTGTCAGCTGTCTCAGCACCGAGGCAGAGCGTGACTGACTGCTCTTCTCCTAAATTAGCATCTCACAGTTAGCTGAGAAGCAATTAAAGGCTAATTACATGAGATGTAAGGACTAGTGTGAAATGCTGCCCGCTTTGGTCCTTGTCTCCTCATGTTACACCAGCTAACGTCAGGTCAGGCAATATGTCTTGGAGTGTTCAATTAGCCATCAGTTATTCATGCTCCAATATACTCCTCCAATATACATTAGGTTACTTCAGATGTATCCTGCCTTTTCATATTTTTACTGTGTGAAAATGCAAGCTGAGGCGTATGGCATGTAACTGTATAGAAAGCTCAGCGAGGCAATGTAGGCAAGTGTAGTTGCTATCTTCACAGCATTCGAGAGATCGCGTGGCCCTTTCATGTCCTGGTACACGGCTGACTGATAACCTTGACCCCTGCTACTTCATCCATTTAAAATGGCTGACATGGACTTCATACAAAACTAGATTTGAGCTATGTTTGGAATGTCCCCTCAATCACCATGCCCTATGTAAAGAAATCAATTACAACACAGTAACGCTACTGTGGTGAAACTGCACACTTTCAGTAAAAAGAACATATTGCCGTTCCAAAGCAGAGGAAGTGACAGTTATCTAAGATGGCGTCTGTGTTTGTAAAATGTGGCTTTCATTTCATCACACATTTAGATTGTTTCCTTGATTTGCTTTTCTGTACACAAATTCAGATTAAGCCTACAGGAAGTATCATTAAAAAATTGTGGTTGACTGTTCTTAAGATGGTCAGACATTGTTAAGCCTAATTGCAAAGTTTCTGGCATTATTTAGGCATATCCAAGTGGTGACTGATGTAAACGAACAAATGTCCAGTCATTTTCTGTAGTCCTTTCACCTTGCAATAAATTGTAGAATACTTGAAATTTGCAGTGTACACCGTCTTTACATGTGCGGAACACATGGAGATTTATTGTGCACTGTATTAGTCCTCCGAACCCTAACACCTGATCCAAGAGCATTAGTGCTCCTAACTGTCAGTAGACTGTCAATGACATTATATTGGTAGACTATTAGACCAACAGAGCATTATACTATACATCATCGATCATTCTTTAGTTTTATTTGGTCAGATAAAAACATAATGTTGAACGAAATGAAGACTTTGAATGGCATTATTTTCAGTAAAAGAAAATTCCATGAAGGATTTAACACTTTTCACACAGTGGCATAAATTGTGGAATTTAAATAGTTTCTCTTATAAACTAAATGGGCTGTGGCCATGATCTCTATGTGAACAATAGAATTTATAACATGATTCACAATATGATTGCATTTTCTGCCAAATTCTGGGTTGGTTTGTATTCGTATAATTGTTTTCATTTATTAATATCTTTTGTGTCCAAATATGAAATGTGTAAGTCATATTTTTTCAATTTCAGACACACATTCAATCACATATGCAATGAGCTGCAGTGCAGCTTGTCTGCCTGTTGGATTTGTCCTCGCTGTCCCACATGCACATTGTCCTCTTGAAACCATTAGTTGTCCACTTAGAGAAAATCAGCCCTATTTGACTCGCTCCATGTTAAATACACACGGATGTGCTGTCTCTTTTTGCTGGCTAATCTAACCAATTAGGGCTGGTAATGATTAGCCTCTCCAGCTAATCACCATGTATAAATGAGGGAAATTACTGGAACTGGCTTTTTGTCAGTCAGAGCTGTCATTTGAATAATTAATGTCTATTCAGGGCTGCTGTTAGTACTGTGAGGTCTCTCTGGGAGGGAATTGAAGGCCAAACTACTTGTGCAGAGAAGTGGCATCATTGTACTGTTGCCCTTTACATTGAATTGTAGAATGCAGTTATATTGGAAGTGTAGTGGTAACTTGAGAACTCCGAGTGTGGGGTGTTGGGCATATTTTGGATGGGATCATATTCTCTGGATTCTCTGATATTGCCTGGATTGACAGATAATTGTGTAGGCGATTTGGAATACATGGTTGTAACTTTTCTGAAGCTTTGGAGGAATAGAAATAGAAATAGATTTTTTTTTGTTGATTGAATTGTCTCTATCATGCCAGACAACCTCTTGACACATTTGATTTGATGAGCACTGCTATACACTGACATGTTAAGTGTGGATTCAGGCTTGATGACCACGGTGGACATGTGCAGGTGTGTCTTCTGTCCGGGTGGACAGGTGTGTGTGTGTTGATGGGTGCCGGCAGGCGAATGTGCCAGCTCTATGGGTTTATGTTTCTGGTCAGGTCCTGGTGGAGAGTGACAGAAAAGACATAATCGCAGGCTCAAGTCCTTCTCACTTGTCACTTCCCATTCCAGCCGTTTCCCGACTGTCCGTCATGCATGGCCACCCCATGTGACAGCAGCGTTTTCCTCCTGTCTCCTCCCAGCCCCCCACCTCCTGCCTCCCATCCTGGGTCACCATCAGGTGCCTACTGAAATGTCTGCTCAGTCCACCCAACGAGAGCTCATCAACAGAATTCAATCCATCTCTGGTTCTAGCATCTTCTTTCCTCTCACACCTACACAGTCACAAACATACACCATGCTCATATGAATATGACATAACGCACGTATACGTATAACACGTATAACACACATATGAATATGACGTATAACACATATTAAGACACGTATGAATTTGACGTATAACACACATATAAATATGTCGTATATCACACATATGAATACACCCTGGTCCCTGG
The DNA here is from genome assembly GCF_963457725.1 of Sprattus sprattus. NCBI lineage: Eukaryota > Metazoa > Chordata > Actinopteri > Clupeiformes > Clupeidae > Sprattus > Sprattus sprattus. The sequence goes on from NC_137926.1 coordinate 35,176,803, forward strand.
ATCATGACTTCAGTTTCAAACGCAACACAAAAAAGAAACTAACATGCATTCATATTCATACACAATATACACACGATTAGGCTTGTGTGCTTTGTGGTGAGTGTTTCAGCTAAGGGCTAATGATCATTATGCGTAGTGCACATGGCAGCCTGTGATCTTACATGAAAATAGCTCCATTTGTGTTCTTAGGCGTTTCTTCTTCATCAAAACAACACTGCTTGATTTGATGCACCTGTTCCTTGAGTATCTGAGCCCACCAGGGTGAAGGGATATCCAGAGTATCCCTGTTCTCTTTATAGTCTACTGGTCCTTCTGCTAGGGCACAAAGAATGTAGCGCAGGAAAAAGTTGTGCAGTTAGGCCTGTCACTGTCTAATAGCATCGCCACCACTGTTTTCCAACATTGCTTGAGTTTAAATCCATTTAGATCAATATCTAAACCGAGTCACCATGACAACTGGCCCCTCCTTGAGCTGGCTAACCCCTGGTGAAGCGCTATACAGCGGGTCAGCATTTAGCTTGCCTCAAATGCGCTCGCTTCATTACCCCCCGACAAAGCGCTTAGCCCCGACATGCTGTCGGATCGCAGCAGACTCCCACACATGCAGCTGAGCATGAGCAGACCCCCACTCCGCTCACTCCGCTTCTCCTCAACCGCCACCATCCTGAAGGTCCAGCACTGCTCTCTGGCCAACACTGAGCTCAGAGGAGCCACTGGGATGGAGCTGGAGGCTGGGAAACAGAAGACTGCACGGGCTAAACTTACCAACTCCATGGCAGCATCTCAGTACTATGACCAATGGCCTCCATAAGGACCATCATGGTGTGTGCTTAAAATATTCTGGGATATAACCTTAGATCGAAATGTGTGGTACGGTTTTGAACTCATAATTCGTTATGAAATGACAGATAGCCCAGACAAGATTTCATTTTAAACTAGCCCCTTGATTGGGAAACGAACCGGAATATTTTATCACTGGATCAACAGGTTTTTGAATTTGTTTCGATTCAGCTGTTAACTGCTGGGTTAAGTGAGGTTTGGTGTGTTCACAGGCCTGAAACTGCTGGGGTTTAGTAAGGTTTGCAGGTGTTCACAGGCCTGAAACTGCTGGGTTTAGTGAGGTGTGACAAGTGCTATGAAATCGGCTGATTGATGCATCAACAGACACAGATAATTACTTTTTCTTAATTTGATTTTTGGGGAATTAACTTGGTGCAGTATGCTCATTGCTAGGTTCTGACTAATGAACTGAATATATCGGTTTCTTAGCATTTGTTTGTGGTTTTCCAGAGGTTACAAACCATAATCATAATAATGAATCATAATTCATCAGTAAGACATAGCATGCAGGATCCTAAAAGCATTGCAGGCTGAGACCAAGCGGTAACTAGTCCCTAGTCACTCCGTAGAGCTGGGTATGCCCTGTCCATATCTCATTTCATTCAGGTAAGTCCACATTTATACAATGTCACTTTTTGACAAAAGTATTTAATGTGCATTTAACAATATTTCACGTTCCAAACATCTGTTTGAGAGTTCAGAAAGATAGCCTATTTCCTGTGCTTATGGAGACAAGAACTCTAATGTAGAGCAGGCTTTGAGTTAGGTTAAATAGTAAATAGCTCAAAAAGGCCAACAGCAGCAGCGGCAGCACGACTGCCTGATCGTTGTGCTTCCAGTGTTTAATCCTGACTTCACTAACAATATCAGTTAGTTTTTTTAAATGCCATTCTTTACGGTAACTTATAACAGAAACAACATAAATGTTGCCAGATTGAGAGATAAATATTCAATTACATAGCTTTGTGATGGACTGCAGATAATTTCAATGGACCTATAATTGAAAGGTTATTGAAATGGTTATATGGCCACAAGTCAAGCACCATAGTGCGCCTCAAGGCCCACTTCTCGTATGAGTTGCTGTTCAGGCAATGCAGTCCATTCAGAAAGACCCTTTTTGAAGTTTTTTGTTAATTTATTAAAAATAAAAGACTGGAATATTCCAGTATTCAGACCCTTCACCTTTGGCAGCAATGACAGCCCCAAGCCTTCTTGGGAATGATCCTACAAGCTTGGCATACCTTTCTATTGGGAAGTTTCTCCCATTCTTCTTGGCAGAATTGTTCAAGCTCAACCAGGTTGAGTGGGGAGTGTTGGTGCACAGGCATTTTCAGGTTTCTCCAGAGAGGTCTGGACTCCTTCATAACCATCCAGTTACCCTGGCCAATGCATCATTATTTAGACAAATGTACAAACAAACTATCCAATAAGAATGCAATACACTTGACGATGTGTTTGCCAGAAAATCAATAAATATGCTAATGAATCAATGTAGAACACACACACTCACACAACCAGACGAACACATACACTTGTTCAATAAACATGCAGGAAAATAAGTATATGTAAACTGGTTAATTTGCCAATAATCCAAACAGTAAACCAATATACCAATGCTTATTTGCCTACATCAATATGCATGTGACAAAATCAATAACGTTGTAACTCAACCAATGTGTTTCCAAGAAAATCAATAGAAATGCTACCAAACCAGTTGCCAGGCAAACAAACCAATATATGTGATGCATAGCTAATTTAGTCTTGGTGCAATATAAGTGCATAATCACCAACACATATGCAACAAAACCATTGTAAGTAAACCAATATATGGGCCATTCTACCGAATTCGTGTAATATTCAGTCCCTCAACAATAAAAACTATTTACAAAACAATTAGGTATTTAGGCATATATATTTAATTAGAAAATGTTATGGTCTATATAAACCCAATGCATTACATGAGATAGTGATAAGCTAAATATATACAAAATCATCATTTATAGGGTACTTCTATTGGGAAGTAGCTGTCCCCAACCCTGACATCTAAATTTCAATGCCTTTAAATAACACTTTTCAATTTTTTCAGATTTTTTTCAATGATTTAATTTCAAAGATCTTTATGATTGGGTTGAAACAGAACTTGGAATATTTAGATTTATTGTGGGTTTAATTTTTAAATCAATTTACTATACTCAAAAAATCATGTCCCTAGTTTTCATGTCACTACCGAAACACAAGAGTTTTAGTCCATTGGCTGAGCCTGTGCTTTAGCCACGACTCTGCATTTTTGACCATGCAGTGAAACTGCATCTCTGTCCCTCATGGTTGAATGGTAAGTAGCTAAATCCCATAGTTTTTATATAAATGTGTTCCAAAGTCTGAAAATCGACGTGTAACCTTAAGAATTGTCACTACCGAAACGCATGTTTTCTTCAATTAAGTAAACCTTTTGGGGTTTCATGGAAAATCTTATGTTTGTATGTGTGTTCACCTCTTCAAAGATGTGTTTGCAAGCCGTGTGCTTGCTAGAATTCTTTATTTATGCTTAAAGTTAGCTAGAATTGTCACTACCGAAACAGTCACTACCGAAACATATGGTAGTGACCAGATGATTTCGGTAGTGACAAAATGAAATGGTAAGTAGTTCAATCCCATAATTTTTAAATAAATGTGTTGTGTGGACTAAAGGGCGGCCCAGAGCGCCTTTTGGAAGATTTTGGGAGAGAAATGAACATCCATCAGTCACTACCGAAACAGTGCAGTCACTACCGAAACAGTGCAGCACTACCGAAACACTGGATGTTTTGTAAAGAATTAAGTATATTGAGTAATCAACTAAAGTGTTATGATACTGATTGGATTAATGTATGTTAAATTTCATCAATCAACTACTCTGGAATCAATATGATCAGTATTTTGCATTTTACAAAGAAATATTGCACTAAGATTTTGATGAATTGTATAAATTGAACTTTTGGAAGAGGAAAAACATTCCAACACATTCTGAAAATATATTATAAAAATTTACTGTTCTTTTACTAGATATATGTACTTTAGATATGGTACAATATACATATGGACAAAGTTTTGGGAATAAAACATAAAAAAATTCAAAATATTTCCGACCTGACTTTGCACCAATTCGGTAGAATGGCCCATATATGCCATTAAACCATATAGGGAACCAACATACCAAAGCATTTATACAAAACCAGTAGACATATTTCCTGAACGGCTCCCCATACTGTGGTGCACTGGTACACACACACCAATACTACTATTGCTCAGCAGTAATCAGGGAACTATTGGAGTTCATGTACAGTGGGGAAAATAAGTATTTGAACCCCTGCCGATTTCGCAAGTTTGGCCACTTGCAAAGAAATGTGTGATCTAGAATTGTAATGGTAGGTGTATTTTAACAGTGAGAAACAGAATATCATCAAAAAAATCCAGAAAACGGCATTTTATAAGATTTATGACTTTATTTGCATTTGATGCAAAAAATAAGTATTTGAACCCTCAAGCAAACAGCAAGAATTCTGGCTCCCAATGGCCAGTTATGTGCCCAAGAAGCACACAGATTAGTCCTCATTAGGTCTAACAAGGTATACCTGATCTCAACTGGTGACCTGTATAAAGAAAACCTGTCCAAAGAATCATACTTCACACCTTCAACCTCACCACCATGGGCAAGACGAAAGAGTTTTCCAAGGACGTCAGAAATAAGATTGTAGACCTGCACAAGGCTGGAATGGGCTACAAAACCATTGGCAAGCAGCTTGGTGAGAAGCAGATAACTATTGGTGCAATTATTCATAAATGGAAGCAACACCAAACAACTGTCACTCGCTCTGCATGCAAGATATCCCCTCATGCAGTATCGGTGATCATCCGAAAGGTGCAGAATAACCCCAGAACTACACAGGGGGAGCTTGTGAATGATCTCAAAGTAGCTGGGACCACAGTCACCAAGAAAACCATTGGCAACACACTACGCTGTAATTCTTTGAAGTACTGCAGCATTCGCAAGGTCCCCCTGCTCAAGGAAGCACATGTACAGGGCCATCTGAAGTTTACCAATGAACACTTGAATGATTCTAAGGAGGATTGGGAGACAGGATGTGTTCAGATGAGACCAAAATCAAGCTCTTTGGCATCAACTAGACTTGCTGCGTTTGGAGGGGGAAGAATGCTGAATATGACACCATCCCCACCGTCAAGCATGGAGGTGGAAACATTATGCTTTGGGCTGTTTCTCTGCCAAGGGTACAGGGCGACTCCACCGCATCGAGGGGACTATGGTTGGGGCCATGTAACGTGGAATATTGGGCTTGAACCTCATTCCCTACCATTGAAAACGCAACCTTAAGGATTTGGAGAGGATCTGCAAAGAGGAGTGGACCAAAATCCCTCCTGAGATGTGTGTAAACCTGGTGACCAACTACAAGAAATGTCTGACGTCTGTGCTTGCCAACAAGGGTTATTCCACCAAGTACTAAGTCATGTTTTGCTAGGGGTTCAAATACTTATTTTTTGCATCAAATGCAAATAAAGTCATAAATGTTATAAAATGTAGTTTTCTGGATTTTTTTTTTTTATATTCTGTTTCTCACTGTAACAATACACCTACCATTACAATTCTAGATCACACATTTCTTTGCGAGTGGCCAAACATGCTAAATCGGCAGGGGTTCAAATACTTATTTTCCCCACTGTACATTCAAACACACGTACACATTCAGAAATACACAAATCACTAAATATTCTTTTACACACATACATGCATTGATCCATAGTCACAGAATCTTACATTCATTATCTGTGCCCCCCCTTGCCTTTCTCCCCTATTTCTCTCTCACTCACTCAGTCACTCACACACACACACACACACTCATTCTCCCTCACACACACTCACACACTCATTCTCCCTCACACACACACACACACACACACACACACACACACACACACACACACACACACACACACACACACACACACTCTCCCTCACACACACAGACACGCACACAGAAACACACACGGACACACACACACACACACACACACACACACACATTCACACACACACACACACACACACACACACACACACACACATACACACACACACACACACACACATACACACACTCACACACACACACACACAACCACACACACACACACACACATACACACACACACACACACACACACACACACACACACACACACACACACACATACACACACACACACACGCACACACGCACACACTCTCCCTCACACACACACACACACACACACACACACACACACACACACACACACACACACACACACACACACACACACACACACACACTCTCCCTCACACACACAGACACGCACACAGAAACACACACGGACACACACACACACACACACACACACACACACATTCACACACACACACACACACACACACACACACACACACACACATACACACACACACACACACACACATACACACACTCACACACACACACACACAACCACACACACACACACACACATACACACACACACACACACACACACACACACACACACACACACACACACACACATACACACACACACACACGCACACACGCACACACTCTCCCTCACACACACACACACACACACACACACACACACAACCACACACACACACACACACACACATACACACACACACACACACACACGCACACACGCACAAAAACCTTCTTCTGAGCCTCCTTTGTGTTCTTTTGGGATTAGCTAGTGCTTGTCAGAAATAAAAGGAAGATTTTTTTGTAATGGAGTGACCAAGTGAAAGAACAGACGGGTTTACCAAGTGTTCTGTTAAAGACAGAGGCTGCTTTTCAGCTTCAGGCAGGAGGAGGTGGAGACGATTTAAATGAAAGCCCAGTGGACAAACACAATACAACACAAATCTGCATTGTCTAAACTGTCGTCAAATCCCATAATTGCTTGCCAGTACCAAGGTCTTTTTGCACCTCAAAAAATGCAGAGATTTGATATAGGAGATCTGATATAGTTTAAGATTTGATATAGTTTAAGATTTGATTTAGGAGACCTGATATAGTTTAAGTTTTGATATAGGAGACCTGATATAGTTTAAGATTTGATATTGTTAAAGTTTTGATATAGGAGATTTGATATAGGAGGTCTGATATCGGAGATCTAATATAGTTTAAGATTTTATATACAGTGGGAAAAATAAGGATTTGAACCCCTACAGAGTTCGCAAGTTTGGCCACTTGCAAAGAAATGTGTGATCTAGAATTGTATTGGTAGGTGTATTTTAACAGTGAGAAACAGAATATCAACAAAACATTTCAGAAAACTGCATTTTATAACATTTATGACTTTATTTACATTTGATGCAAAAAAATAAGTATTTGAACCCCCAAGCAAACAGCAAGAATTCTGGCTCACAATGACCAGTTATGTGCCCAAGAAGCACACAGATTAGTCCTCAATAGGTCAACAAGGTACACCTGATCTCAACTGGTGATGTTTATAAAAGAAACCTGTCCAAAGAATCATTCTTCACACCTTCAACCTCACCATCATGGGCAACACCAAAGAGTTGTCCAAGGACGTCAGAGATAAGATTGTAGACCTGCACAAGGCTGGAATTTGGCACATTTTTCATGGGCACAACCCACATACTCAGCTGTGCTGCTCATCCCACAAATGCATGTTCCTTACAAATGTGGCACCATAAACAGGCTTTCCAACAGTATAAGATTTTTTGCAGATAAGCATTGTTGCAACAAATAAATAATCTACCAAACACAAATGTACTTACTGTGCTATGTTTAGTTTAAGGTTTCGGAAATGCTTATCCAGAAAGTAGCAATAAAATGAAACATGAAAAACACAAATCATTTATGTCCTTCAAAAGGCCTAGTGGTAAAGTGCCTTTGTTGATATTTAAAAGGTTTATTTCCTCGCTCTGCACAAGTTTCCCCTACCAAAGAGATTGAACTGAATAGAGGCAGAGAAAGACAGATGATTGTAGTTTTCAGTCCTTGACTTAATGTGTATTTTAGGTGCAAACAATATTCTTTTCTCTCACCAAAAGAAAATGCACAGAAGCTGAATGCAGAAGGGTGAAGGTAAAGAGGTAACAGAAAAGAGGCACCATGGGTTATTTGAATCCTTATTTCTTCCACTCACAGGCCAGATGGTATGGGAACCGTGACTCTGGAGGAGAAGGAACAGTTTGAAGAGATAAGGGGCAGACTGAAGACTCTGCTGGAGAACCAGATTGTTCATTTCAGGTAGAGTTTGAAAGAAAGGTGTTGTCCCTCATTGTGGAGGAAAACAAAGACGTTGTTGAAGGCTTAGGCTTAGGGGCATTGTTGGACATGAATTGGGGTTCCCTTTAGCTAATGATGGGAGGACTGTCCACACAGATTCATGAATGAAAAACATGTACATTAGTCAGACTAGATTGCAGGCCACATGAAGCAAAGGGGGGCATCATCAGGAAGTTTTATCTCCTTTATCTCCAGATTCAAACCAGATTGAACTCCCAGTGATGTTTAGCAACTCTATCCATCCTAACAGGTCCCCATGCCACAGCCTAGCACTTCCTCAGGGCCTTTAGAAGGATGGGGAGGCTGGAGGCTCAAGCACAGGGCGTAGCATTGTCACCACAGCCAACAGCCAACATACAGCAGGACACTGCTGACAAACTGGCTCAAAGCTGAAACATTTACAGGAAATGTCTGTATTACATGGATGAGCTCCAATACATTGGCCAGGCAGTAGGCATTGTGGGATTGGTTCTGTTCAAATGTAGTTCAAGGGTTTAAGGGCTGTTATTCAGTTCTGGCGAGAGAGGAGAGGTTCGTGTTCCTGAGTTCCAGCTGGAAAATATACATTAAAGACAGACATTGGACCTCCTGTTGTTTATGATGAAAGTTTGAACTGTGTTTGTAATGTTTGTTAGTTCTCCTGATGGGTTCCATGTGTTTCTCCATATGAACCTAGATATTGCTTCCCCTTTGGACGACCTGAAGGAGCCCTGAAAGCCACTCTATCCTTGCTTGAACGGGTATGTGTTGTTTTGAAAGATTTAACTACATTTATTTCAATCAGCTAATTCAGTTTATGTCATCTGCCCCTCATGGTGCTCATTAATAAATATCATTCATTTATAAATATTAATGATTATAAAAAACAAAACAATGACAAATGCATAGTGTAACTTTAACGAAGGGAAAAGGTCACTGTCAGTCACATTTTTCTAAGCCTGTCTAAAGTACTTGATATTGATTGTATTAATAGTGTTCCAAAGCTACTTTCAAGGTTAGGTTATTCCACAGAATGTTCATAGAATCCTATTATTTTCTTTGTAGTCATCTAATAGGATCCAACAGGACGGGTTAACTTCAAAAGAAGACATTTTTATTTATGCATGTTGGCATATTCACTGCTGCCCACAAGATTTCCCCTCAAAACCTGTGTTGGGTTGAAAGAGGCTTTATCACTTTGAGTTTCAATCTCATCTAGTTTGAGCCCACCTCAATGAGCCACTGGATTGCTTTGGACACTTTACATCTAATTGTTGAAAGAGATTCCACAAATTGTGTAAAAAAAAAATCAATTTCCACCTACTTGTCAGAACCGAATGACCTCTCTTTAATGCGTTATTATCTCTAAACAATACCTGCAAGGATGATGTGCTGAATGCATATTTAAACCGCCAGAATCCATAGCCATTAGTATTACATATACTAAATAGTTTCATGATTGTTTAAAATCGGCTTCATTGTAGTGCCTCACAACGTGCTGTTTGTTGGGCATAAAGATAGTGATAATTTAGACTGCAGAACAACTGCCCAGTTTCAGGTTCATGATATATTGTAGTATACTAGTTTAAGTAAAGACGAGATGACTAAGAAACGTATCTTCTTCTAATTTAGCATTCCTTTAATCCATTAAGGCCTGCTTCAGTATGTGGAACGGCATCAGGGGATTGTGAAAATACAAAAAAATAATTGTTTGAAGCTGGAGCATCTGTTTTGCTTGTGCTATATTTAGCTCATTGTACCTGACATCAACTGATGAAATTAATGAACATGGAAATGTAATTTCACCATTGACAAGCCATACACGCACCATCTTAAAATATTTTTTTCTTTTCAAACAAGACACCTCCCACACAGAAGAATGAAAGCTGGTGGCTTTTTATGTTCGTGTCCACATTTGTAACACACCGTGCTCACAGCTGGCCTAATCACATACACTGTCACAGCAGAACGTTGTTCAGTCTCTCCAGCAATAGGTCACATTTACAACTATGTGAAATGAAATCCAAACATCACGTTTGATGAAATTGAAATGCAATGAAATAGTTTTGTTTCTAATGAGGCTTCACGGGGTGATGAGAACCCATGAGCTGACCTTTCAGTCTCCCCCAGGTCCTAATGAAGGACATCAACACTCCTGTTCCCCCAGACGAGATGAGGAGGCTGGTGCAGAAGTGCCTGGAGAAGGCTGCTCTCGTCAACTACTCCCAGCTGACTGAGTATGCCCAGATCGAAGGTCTGTCCACTTCTTGTCCAAACCCTTAACTCTGATGCCTTTTGGGGGGGTGGATCTCATTCTGCTCCCAAGTCTTTCTCATGCTGCCACAAACATTCAGTAGTAGTGAAAGGAACGTTTGTGTGTATTTTGTATACGGGCCATTCTACCGAATTGGTGCAATGTGTGGTCCCACAACAAGAAAAACTATTTACAAAACAATTAAGTATTCAGACACAGATATTTACTTAGAATACGTTATGGTCTAGTTAAACCCAAGGCATTAAATGAGCTAGTGATAAGCTCAATATATACAAAATCATCATTTATAGTGTACTTTATATTGGAAAGAAGCTGTCCCCCGCCCTGACATCTACATTTAAATTTCTTTCTTTAGTTATGCTCAAAGTTAGCTAGAATTGTTACTACCAAAACAGTCACTACCGAGACATATGGTAAAGTTTCGGTAGTGACATGAATATTATGGTAGTGACAAAATGTAGTGGTAAGTAGTTCAATCCCATTATTTTGAAATAAATGTGTTGTGTGGACTAAATGGTAAACATGTACAGTAGATAATGCTGATTTCTGTCTCAAATTGTTCAGGGGAGCAAAGTTTGTCTTTAGATATTTTTGTCAGATGTTACTATGGAAGACTGAAGTATAATTACAAACATTTAATAAATGTCACTGGCTTTTATTGGCAATTACATGAAGTTAATGCAAAACGTCAATATTTTTCAAGACCTATGGATGGTTGGGAGAAGTTGCTTTCGGAGGATGTTTTGGTACCATTCTTTATTCATGACTGTGTTCTTAGGCAAAATTGTGAGCGAGCCCATTCCTTGGCTGAAGAGCAACCCCACACATGAATGGTCTAATGATGCCTTACTGTTGGCTTGTCACAGGACTGATGGTAGCGCTCACCTTATCTTCTCCGGACAAGCTTATTTGCAGATGCCCCAAACTATCCGAAAGGGGATTCATCAGAGAAAATGACTTTACCCCAGTCCTCAGCAGTCCAATCCCTGTACCTTTTGCAGAATATTAGTCTGTCCCTAATGTTTTTCCTGGGGAGAATGGCTTCTTTGCTGCCCTTCTTGAAACCAGGCGCTTGCTGGACCAACACATCCTCCGAGAGCCACTTCTCCCAACCATCCAGGAACAGTTTGGTGATGAACAATGCCTTTTCCAGCACGATGGAGCACCTTGCCATAAGGCAAAAGTGATAACCAAGTGGCTCGGGGAACAAAACATTGATATTTTGGGTCCATTGGCCCGGAAACTCCCCAGACCTTGTGGTCAATCCTCAAGAGGCGGGTGGACAAACAAAAAAATACTATTTCTGACAAACTCCAAGCATTGATTATGCAAGAATGGGTTGCCATCAGTCAGGATGTGGCCCAGAAGTTAATTGACAGCATGCCAGGGCGGATTGCAGAGGTCTTGAGAAAGAAAATATTGACTTTTTTGCATTAACTTCATGTAATGGACCCTTCCGCAAACTCCGCCCCCCTTAGCAACGGTTGCTATATCAGTCAAGCATTCACGTTTCCCAGGTTCTCAGCATTGGTATGAATGGCGTGGCAACATGTTTTCTTTGGGTAAAGCTGAAATTGACACGGTTGAAATCACAAGCATTTTTTGGAAAAACAGCAAGATCTCAGATCGAAGCAGGCAAAAGGGTCTGCAATATGCTTATATAGGCTACAACCACGACATTACATGCCGTGTTTGTAGACAGACAAATGCTAAGGTTAACAGGTTCATTCCAGCTATGTTTATGTGTTCTTATATCTACACAGTCGCCGCAACGCAAACATGTAAGGTGGTAAAACTGAATCGTATTTTAAGCAAGGGTTTTCTCACGTTTTCGATGCAGTGGGCAGATTTTAGCGACAGGGCTTCTTGGAACAAACGATAGGTGCTTCTGTTTACGTTGCTGACATTCAGCTGATGGGGGGGTCGTTCACATTGTTTGATCTACAGCGGGCATTTCTCTCTCTGGGTCTTGGGTTTCAGGAAGGGATAAAATGTTACCCTCCCTCCAGCCTTTTTGGATATTGGCTGTCAGAATTACACACTCCATAAGCGCAACTTTTCATTTTCTCTTCTGGAGCAGACGTCTCTCTCATTGACTTCTATTCATCAAAATAGCTCGCTTGACTGAGGTCCCGAGCTTAGTAACCGTTGCTATGCTATGATTGATCAGTTACCGTTTTGGGGAGTGGTCGCGGAAGGGTCAATTGCCAACAAAAGCCAGTGACATGTATTAAATGTTTGTAATTATATTTCTGTCTTCCATAGTAACATCTGACAAAAATATGTAAAGACACTGAAGCAGCAAACTTTGTGAAAATGCATATTTGTGTCATTCTCAAAACGTTTGGCCACGACTGTACAGGTAATGTCTCTCATGTAAGAACAAGTCTCTCTCACACACCACAAGTAGGGCTACATCAGTACGTGGTGGTACCAGTGGCTCACGAAAAAAGATTATAAAAAAGTAGAGGACGGAGAAAGAGAGTGTGACAAAAACGGTCAAACAGATATGTGAGGGCAGCCCAGAGCACCTTTTGGAAGATTTTGGGAGAGAAATGAAAGCCAAAGTGTGCAAGCACTTCTTCAACATCCCTCACCCGTACACACTGAAACAATTCCTGCGCAGATCTCTGAATGAAGACAAAGCTATTCTTCACATTGACTATGCAGAAAACTGGCAGTGCAAATATGCAAAAGAGGTGCATCAAGTCCATTTTGGAGCATCCGACAGGCAGACTACACTGCACAATGCTGTTGTGTACACAGACACAATAAGGTTGTGGAAATATGATACAACCCAGCAAACAAAATACTGTGCTCACTCCCGAAAACAGCACAGTCACTTCAATTTCAATTTCAATTTCATCAATCATCAACTCTGGAATCAATGTTATCAGTATTTTGCATTTTACAAATAAAAATATTGCACTTGATTTTGATGAATTGTATAAATTGAACTTTGAAATTTGGTAAAAATTTCATTTTTATTGATTTAATTGTGAAAACCTTCAAGAAATATTTGTAAAAATACTCTCCAGAGAAGGGAAGCAAACAAAATCAGGTTAATAATAATACTTTTTTACTATAGTGTATCCCTATGTTTCCGTAGTGACAATTTTTGGGAGAGGAAAAACATTCCAACACATTCTAAAAATACAATATAAAAATTATACAATATTATTTTTGGGAGAGGAAAAACATTCCAACACATTCTAAAAATGCAATATAAAAATTATACAATATTATTTTTGGAAGAGGAAAAACATTCCAACACATTCTGAAAATACAATATTAAATTGACGGTTCTTTTACTAGATATGTGTACTTTGCACCAATTTACTAGATATGTTTAGGTTGGAAATAATTTGAAATGTTGTATGTTTTGAATAAAACTTTGTCCGTATGTATATTGTACCATATCTAAACTACACATATCTAGTAAAAGAACCGTCAATTTTTATATTGTATTTGAAGAATGTGTTGGAATATTTTTCCTCTTCCAAAAATTGTCACTACCGAAACATCACATTTACTTTAGTAAAAAAGTATTATTATTGACCTGTTCAGATTGTGTTACCTTCCCTTCTCTGAAGAGTATTTTTACAAATATTTCTTAAAGGTTTTCACAATGAAATCCATAAAAATTAAAATTTTACCAAATTTCCAAGTTCAATTTATACAATTCATCAAAAATCTAAGTGCAGTACAATCTAAGTGCAATACCATTTCTTTCCAGATGGGATTTACCGCTGTAAAATAGAGTTTCCTGGACGAAACTCTAGTTTACAGCGGTAAATCCCATCTGGAAAGAAATGGTGCTCAGGAGATAGAAGTTCTTATTTTCTCTATATTGCATGTTGGGCCCATCGCTGATGAAGAAGAGCTTTTGAATTCCTGGAAACTCTAGTTTACAGCGGTAAGTCCCATCTGGAAAGAAATGGTGCTCAGGAGATAGAAGTTTTTCTTTTCTCTATATTGCATGTTCAGCCCATCGCTGATGAAGAAGAGCTTTTGAATTCCAGGAAACTCTAGTTTACAGCGGTAAATCCCATCTGGAAAGAAATGGTGCTCAGGAGATAGAAGTTTTTCTTTTCTCTATATTGCATGTTTGGCCCATCGCTGATGAAGAAGAGCTTTTGAATCCTAGGATGGTTCTTCAGGGACTTCAGGTCCTTCAGGAACTGAAGAACTTGTAGAAGCTGAGCCCAAATGGCAGGAGGATCATGCTTCATCGAAGGTGACAGGGCACAGAATGTCAGTGTTCAATCTGTGGTGTACACAACATTGTGCATTCTGCCTCTCGGATACTCCAAAATGGACTTGCTGCACCTCCTTTTTCATATTTGCGCTGCCAGTTTTCTGCATAGTCAATGTGAAGAATAGCTTTGTCTTATTTCAGAGATCTGTGCAGGAATTTTAGCTGTGTGTACTGGTGATGGAAGTTGAAGAGGTGCTTGCACACTTTGGTTTTCATTTCTCTCCCAAAATCTTCCAAAAGGTGCTCTGGACCACCCTTTAGTCCACACCAGGGGCGGCGTGGCCATCGGGAGCACCGGGATTTTTCCCAGTCGGCCGGTCGGCCAATAATCTATCGAGAACCAGCCTGCAGACCGGCCTTCGCAGCCGTCGTGTCAAATTCATGAGCGGCCCATCGATATTGCATGTACGTCAAATCATGGTCCCATGAAAATCTCTAAGTTCTCCGAGAGTTGTGCGATTGAGCAGTCCAACCACTATTTATAGCACTATTAATCCAACCTTCTGATTTTTGTTTAGCTTCCTATATTGATGTAATTCTTTTTTATTCAGACGCTCCATTACTTTCATGACCACAAATATAAATTGGCCAGCGATTTAATTCGTTTTTTTGTTGAATGTAGAATGGTCGGAGCAAATTGCCTCATGGGAAATGCGTATCGTTCTGCCTTTATCAAGTGAACCTAGGGAGATAAATTAGCGGCTATCAGGGAGAGAGAGCAGGTGAAGCGGACCTGATGGAGGGACATAAGAGAAAGGAGAAAGGAGTGGGCAAAAAGGCCAGACTGAAAAAGAGGCGGATGCTGGAGGAAAGTGCATCAAAATGTACAAGAATTACGGATTTATTCAACCAGCCGTCAACTAAATGCGAGTGAGTTGACAGGACACATTGTTGCGAATTAGCATAACATTTGAGCCAATACGGGACGCGATTTGTTCCGTATTTCCATAAATGTACATATACAAATACACTGTCACTGTCACTGTCATGTCCACACATCAACACTAAATCTAACAATAATGATCAAAAGCCGCCTGTTTGTTTGTGTAGTTGAGTTTTGGGCACGTTGTGGGCCGGTGGTGGGCCGGTGCAGTCAGAATTGTCCCGGTGGATTTTTGTGTCCCACTCTGCCCCTGGTCCACATGTAGCGGTTTAGTACTCTGTCTTGCGTTGTGATTTGGATACCGCTCGGTGATTCTTTTGGCACCCAGCCGTTTATTCAGGACATCTGACATACAGTAATACAAACAGAGCAAAGTGATCACACATCCCCAGATCGACAGCCTCTCTTAGTCAGGGTAAACACAGACTGATTATAGATACACCGGAGAGTTGCCCTCATGGTGTTCATTGTCACT
>NC_137926.1:35202873-35302873 GCF_963457725.1 Sprattus sprattus
TCTCACCACCGTCCTGGATGGGACCGCTGTGTGAAAGCACGTGTGTATGGGGGAGATGTACACGGACCGCGGGGAGGGCTTGCATGGAGGGTGGGTTATGTCGTGAAGCAGTGCAGGTGTCAGAGCCAGATCACTCTCCTCCACAGGGCGTGGAGCTGATGAACCGAGCGCACGCGTCTGGCACACTAGCGCATGTCTCCTGTCCTTAGCCTCTCATCGGCGTGGCCCTCTAGCCACCAACACAACATGAATTACCATCAAAACATTAGAGTCATACAAGGTCCTCAAAATCCTGAAGGTTTTACTTGAGAACAGCAGGCAGTCCTTCAATTCAATTCAGTTTATTTGTACACAAATGTAAATTCATATATAATTTTACATAAATCTATTGACAATATCTTTAAGTCTGTTTTACTTTCATTTCTACATAAGTTGAATCAGGTTGTTTACAGCTCTGCCCTTGACCAATTATTATTCCTCAGTAATGTCAGGCTCAGGTCTTAGAAGAAGTTAAGTGTAGTTATTGAAGATTTTAACATTTCAATTACATCAGATTATATATACAGTGCCACTTGAAAGTATGTGAACCCCTTGAGCACTTAAGAGTTTTCTGTTGTTTTACCATGAATTTTCATTTTTTTCATCACCAATTTTCCATAGATGAAAAGCCAGGTTTATGTTTATCATTTGCATGTACTTGTTTCGAGGGAATTGTTTGAGTAGCCAAAAAACTACATGAAACATGGAATTAGTGTATTTTCAAAAGTAAGTGAACCCCCAGCTTTATTGGTAAAGTCAAGCAGGTAACAGATTTGGTGTAACATATTTCGGTGCTTAATTAGTCAATTAAGCAAACCAATCAACTGAGACATCCTTAGGAAAAGGGTTGGGCAACACAGATTAAAAGAGAGAGAAAACCAACCAAACTACTGTAGTGCCAAGGTGTACCCACGCAGATCAACAATGCCGAGAGGAAACGAGATATCCGAGAACATCAGGAAGAAGGTACTGACAGCCCATCAGTCTTGGGAAAGCTATAAGACCATCTCCAAAAGATTCCAGCTCCATACATCCATCCAAGACAAAGAATTTAGAAATGGAGGGCATTCAACATGACCGCATCTCTCCCTAGAAGTGGACGCCCATCAAGACCATCACCAAGAAGCACCAGAAGAAGAATAAATCAGGTAAAAGTCAAACCACACGTCACCTCTAAAGAGCTTCGGACCTCTTTGGCAGCATCTGGGGTAAATGTACATGGGTCTACAATCAGACGAAAATTGAATAGACATGACATTCATGATCGGGTTACTAGAAGGAAGCCTCTGCTCTCAAGAAAGAAAAAAACTGCCCGTTTCAACTTTGCCAGAGAGCACTTGGATAAACCAAAGGCCTTCTGGAAGTCCCTTCTTTGGACAGATGAGTCCGAGATAGAATTATTTGGTCACAATCAAAACCAACAATTTTCGTCTGATTGTAGACCGAGTCTGTTACCTGCTTGACTTTACCAATAAAGCTGGGGGTTCACTTACTTTTGAAAATACACTAATTCCATGTTTCATGTAGTTTTTTAGCTACTCAAACAATTCCGTTGAAACAAGTACATGCAAATGATAAACATAAACCTGACATTTCATCTATGGAAAATTGGTGATGAAAAAAAAATGAAATTCATGGTAAAACAACAGAAGACTCTTAAGTGCTCAAGGGGTTCACATACTTTCAAGTGGCACTGTACATTAGAGGTAAACTTTGTTTTGAATAATATGTATTTAAAAACCTGATCAGACACTGACAGTATATTTTAATTAATTGATTGATTTACATGGTGGTCTTTTTTGGGCTGTATTTGATTTACATTAAAATGAGAAAATCCTTGTAAAATACATTAAAATGAGAAAATCCTTGTAAATATTCTCAGAGATTAAACACATATAGGCCATATATTTTAAATCCATTCAGGTTTAACCTTAAAGCATGTGTTTAGCACCAAGGTTTCAGACAGAATTGTAAAAAAATATTCAAATGTGAAAAACGAACTCATTCATAATTGAGTGACATACCAACACCTATTATTTTAAAATGACTTCAAGTCGTACAACAAACGTGTCTCATCAATTGATCTGTCCACCCATCAATCTCTCACCATTATGGAGAGACATTTTGTGCCCATCGTTGTGGAGGAGGGAGACCGTATCTGCTATTGATGTTTAATGTCTGTTTTGTGCTGTGTGGATTATGTGATAGTCTTGCATGCTGCGGAGTTTTCCGTGAGCCGTAGCTACACTACATGAAACATAATCACTATACTGTGTGTTCCTGTGTATTTAATGGAAGGAAGTTCTTTTGCTTAAAGATTTAATGGTATGACATTTGGATTTGTCATGTTTAGCTCTTAATTCGTGCTAACTTGATAATAATTTAAATGTGTTTAAGCATCTCACTTATTCTAACCTTTTTTTTTTAATATAAATACATTTTCCTTGTTTACCACTGGGAGTCAAGTTTTATTTTGTATTATGCGAAACCCCAGAAAGTGTTTTATGGTGTGAAATGTAATCAAGCAGCATAACTTCATCCATACATTAATGCCATAATTTAATCCTTAATATTGCTATTGATATGGAAAAGCCTACATTTGATGTAAACATCATCATAATGTGTGAAATCTACATATATTAACTGCTAGATCGATTGTACTTGTGAAACATGAACT
The DNA here is from genome assembly GCF_963457725.1 of Sprattus sprattus. Classification (NCBI taxonomy): domain Eukaryota; kingdom Metazoa; phylum Chordata; class Actinopteri; order Clupeiformes; family Clupeidae; genus Sprattus; species Sprattus sprattus. Next base: position 35,205,590 of record NC_137926.1, read on the forward strand.
GTTGAAACAGTTGCTGCGGGAGCGTTCCTAGGGGTGTTTCTCTCAGGAGAGACAGAGTGTTGAAGAGCGGCTTTCTCAGGGCTCCATGTTCTCCCAGCGGATCCCCCGCGGCTGTCGACAAATCGGCCAATTGTAAGCGTAATCTCCCCCGCACAGACGAGCATGGGGAGCTCTGCTGGAGCCCTGCGGGAAACACGGACATGAGTGCCGCTAATTAGGCAAGAGGGTAGCCGCAGCACAGAGTTTTAATTGTGTTTCATAGTTTGGAAAACGATTTATGTCCAGCGCCAGTCATTTACCGGCGAGATGTGTGCTTTTTCTTTTTTCCATGGTGATGGGTGCTGCACACTTGGATGATTGCGTCTGCCATTTGATGTTGTGGTGGCCACCTTAATTGCAGTAGTCATCTGTCATATAAATAGTCGGCAGCCTATTTTTGTAATAGTCGAATTTTCAGTTTGTTAGTTTAGTTTAGTGAAAGCTGTTATTAATTAATGAGACAAAAACTCCTCAGTATGTTCTGTTATGTTCTGTGATATGATATGTATAATACAGACTGCCCTTCATAAAATAATCTCCACTGTGCGTCCTGTTCGTCCAGTCGGGATTTATTTTTGGATAATGGACGCTGGACAATACATTATCCCTTACATAGCCTACATTTACATGTGGATGGGTGTGTGTATGTGTATGTGTGTTTGTGTGTGTGTGTGTGTGTGTGTGTGTGTGTGTGTGTTTGTGTGTGTGTGTGTGTGTGTGTGTGTTTGAACATTAAACATCTTGATCTGTTTACTGTATGCAGTAAAGGGTCCTCGACTTCTGAAGATCTGTTCTGGAAGCTGGACGCACTGCAGATATTTGTGATGGACCTGCACTGGCCTGAGCCTGAGTTTGCCAAACACCTGGAGCAGCGCCTGAAGCTCATGGCCAGCGACATGATGGAGGCCTGTGTCAAAAGGTCAGGGATCCTGGGCAACATCCAGCTGATGTTGAGAGAGATGGGGCTCACACAGGCATGGGTCCGCTCCAGATGAGAGCTTGATTTATCAGAAAGGACGCCTGGCCCAATGCCCTCTGAGCCACCCTCTCTACCTCGCCAACACATGCTTATTACATTTCCATTGCTATTCATCACACTGTTGTTGCCATGATTAAGCCACTACCTGTCTGTCACTGTCTGTGGGATGAAACACACTGTGTTAACTTTTGGAAGTACCTATGGATAAGATGTTTAGTCATTATTTTCAGTCTCAGTACAACATGTCAGAATATTGATACTGAGCCGAAGAAGGGCATCCTATTTGGCCCTCCATAATACATTATTATGCGTTTAGTCTGAATCTGAGTATTTCTGTTTTATTAGTTTTCATAGGTCTTGATGATTTTTTATGTGGAGATGGTTATTTTAACACTACCACAGCATGAGGCTACTCCCCTAGGAACTTGCATCAATGTGTCAATGACACTGCGTCACTGATCGCTGTGTTGTTAAAGTCTCAACTCTCCATGGCTACAACCGTCTGTCACAGCATGCAATGTGTATCCAATACCCCAATCATTCAACAATGCTCGCCATCCAACCTACAGGCCAGAGCAACGGTCTTGTGGTAGATTAGTGGCAAATGCAGTTCTCGTTGCTGAATAGTTTGTATTTTGGGGAAAAAGGTTTTCAAATAATATTAACAAATAATGTAGCAGCAGCAAACAGTCAGAGTTCTAATACACAAATTCATTTCTGGGAAATACTCAGCTGTTCTAACCCTAGTGTTTGAAGAGTGCTCTTAAGAAGACAGCAATCTGAAGGACTCATTCTTCTCTGTCCCAGAACGAAGGCAGCCTTTCACTCCAAGATGCAGAAAGTAAGCAAGTCAACAGAATTCCGGGTGTCTCTCTCTCTCTGTACAATGTTCAACGTTCTAATGGACGCCAAGAGGCAATGCTCCAAGCTCTGTGTTCTGGACCAAGGCCAGGAGGTAAGGTTCAAGCCATTTTAACAAAAGAGCTATATTTACCTTCACCTGTGCTCAATGCCCCAGTACTCTTGTCAAGGGAAGCTCATGTGTCAAATGTTTAGTCATTATTTTCAGTCTCAGTACAACATGAGGCTACCTCATGAACTGCCTCAATGTACTCAGCCACATAACAACATCAATACAGCAACTGGAATTTATTTTGTACGAGTTTGATGATACAGTATTTTGTTTCATGTAGACTTGTGTCATCTTAAAGGTTAATAAGTAGTTTTTTGTCAAAAACACATTAGCTTCTGTTCATGGCAGTGATATTATTTTAAACAGAATTGTAATTGTAGGCCAGAAATGTCAAAAGTATGCATGCATCAAAGATGAGTAGTGACTAAGGGCCTGATTTACTAACAGGATTGCGCCCATTTCAGGCTTAAAATAGCGGTTGTAAACATAAAACGGTATTTAGAAAGGAGGCGCATTTGAGTAGAGGCGCATTTTTAGGCTTTGTGGGTGTGAAGCGCAACGAGATGGGAGGGTATAAGAAACCTGGGCGTGAAGCGCAAATATATGGGAGGAGAGAAGTTAAGTGCGCCTAATGATGTATTGCGTGGTATTTACTAAAACTGCCTGGCGAGCGCACGTCTCTAATTTGCGGGCTAATTCTCCGCCTCATAAAAGCACGTCTTAACCAGGAAGCGCATTTCCATTGAGTCTGAAAACATTGATATGGCAGCAGTTATAAGAGCAAGGCGAAGAAAGAAGACAGAGACAGCGCACAGAAAGAATTTTTTCAACTCGTATAACACTTTTTCAGTTAAGCAAACCACAAATCATTAGACGGTACAGGTTATCCAGCCACGCAATACTTCAATTACTGGACCAGATCAGAGACGACACCGAACCCTCCACCCGGCGATCACATCCATTCCATTCACATCACATCCATTCCATCAGTTGTTAAACTCCTGCATCTGCAGTTGGTATATCTCAGTCTTCACTCAGCCAAATATTCACCCAGGTACTCGACGCATTGCTACGGCGCACTGGTCAATATACATTTCCCCACTACGATAGCTGAAATTAAACTTTCCGAACGTAATTGGAGCCATTGATTGCACCCACATGCAAACAGTCCCACCTTCAATCCACAAACACATTAACCGAAACAGAAAGCACACATATTCAATGAATGTCCAGGTCATATGTGATGCCAACATGACCATTACTAACGTGGTAGCCAAATACCCTGGATCTGTCCATAACAGTTTTATCTTCCGGAATAGTGTCATCTATCAATAATTGAGCAACGGTGATTTTGGAGAGGCCTGGCTACTTGGTAAATGTATTTGTTTCATTGGGGATATATTGTAGTGAACCCATGTCCCTTGTAGAACTTATTAATCTCGCCATGTACACATCCATATTGTTATAATAGACAGTTTATGCATTAATGCCACCTATAGCATATTCTTTATAATCGTGTTCTTCTAAACATCTCGCTGTAGGTGATGGCGGGCAGAACAACAATATAACTGCGTGCCCATTGAATCAGGTTCAGTGATTGAGCGAACGTGAACCAATATATCTATCTCCTCTTCGCTGAACCTTTTTTTCTTCCTCGAATCTCCATGGTGGCAGTAAATTGCAGGCGATTTCTCCCGTCTTTTAATGGTGCGCTAAATAATGATTGCCCAGCGCGGATCTGGTTTGATAAATACCACGGAAAATGCAGAAAAACACTGTGCGTTAATGTGCGCCTGGCAAAGGCGCAGATTAAGCTGCGGTCGCAATGTTAGTAAATCAGGCCCTAAAGGGCGGAGTAAGCGCAGAGTGCCCAGCGTGGATCTGGTTTGATAAATACCACGGAAAATGCGCAAAAAAACTGTGCGTTACTGTGCGACCCCAGATTAAGCTGCGGTCGCAATGTTAGTAAATCAGGCCCTAAATGTGTTCTCCTAACCTTTGAAATCTTGGAGTTTGGAAGTCTTACTTTGAATGTAAGGTCTCATAGGTCCTATTGTCCATAAGTCCTGTTGAAAAACAAAACTTGTATTCCCCCACCACGTACGCATCCTATTTCGGGAAAGGAGGGAAAGTACTAAGCAAAACTTTCCATAGAAAAAAGAGCTGACCTCTTCTGCTCCCATAAGTCGGACCGCAGCGAGTGCCAGAATGGCTGCTGAGACATTTGACATTTTGGCAAAGATCTAAACCACGTATACATTTTTCACTTCACTTCCTAGGTTCACTTTTCACTTCACTACCTAGGTTCACTTCACTTAACTTAACTACCAAGGTACACTTCACTACCTATGGTTCACTTTTCTCTTCACTACCTAGGTTTACTTCACTACCTAGGTTCACTTTTCTCTTCACTACCTAGGTTCACTTCACTACCTAGGTACACTTCACTACCTAGGTTCACTTTTCTCTTCACTACCTAGGTTCACTTTACCACCTAGGTACACTTCACTACCTAGGTTCACTTTTCACTTCACTACCTAGGTTCACTTCACTACCTAGGTACACTTCACTACCTAGGTTCACTTTTCACTTCACTACCTAGGTTCACTTTTCACTTCACTACCTAGGTACACTTCACTACCTAGGTACACTGCACTACCTAGGTTCACTTTTCACTTCACTACCTAGGTACACTTTTCTCTTCACTACCTTGGTTCACTTTTCACTTCACTACCTAGGTTCACTTCACTACCTAGGTACACTGCACTACCTAGGTACACTTTTCTCTTCACTACCTAGGTTCACTGCACATGTGTTCTAGATGTATTTAGATTATTTCATTTAATGTGTATGACATGTTACACATGCTTCAGCATTTTGCATTCTAGACCAAATTAAGTTCTAAGGAATGGGTGGGTTAATGGGATGGGCTTTATTGATCCAAAAAAGCACAATGAACCTTAACGAAAATATTACTTTTGGCAAAAGGCCAAACGCAATCGCATGAAACTTGAGTAAGTAGGTTATTACAGTACATACACTGAAAAATATTTGTCTTCAACCTTTTTTATAACATTCTGTTTTAAATTGCTATAACATACTGATATGGCTTTTTACATGGGATTTTACATGTGTGCTGCTCTCTGATAGGAATGCAACCTCGTGGGTAGAAAAAAAACAGGTTGGATTCATATAATCGTCAGATCAAAACTCAGGCTGCGATATCAGAGTTTTTGATCCGTGCCAACAAGCACTGTAGTAAACAGACAGAAAATGACATACAAACGGCATTCTGTTTCTGGATAAAGACAACAAATGAACACCATTACCAAATGATAAATAAAGAAATGCCTCAAACTAATCTGGTGTGTATACCTATGTTATTTCCTTCAGCTATGTTGGATTGTGTAAATGACATGGGGCTGCCCATAATTTAACCTTTGGGTGGCTGGGGCTATAGATATATAGCTAGCTCGCTGGCAAGCTATAGTGGAGCTGGATTTGAATGTTATCAGCAGAATGCAATTTCAGGTTATTGGAGGTGAATTTGGTTGGTAACAGACATATTTTCAACATCAGTCAGTTAGATACACATAATACCTTTCACAAATTAGCGGCCGTGCTATGCCCATTGAGTGCATTTGATCACACCAAATGCTTGCGTCTTTAGTTTCTGCCATCCATTTTCACTCTCAAACTAGGGGCCTATGGGTGTCATACTTTTTATCGTTGAATGTGTACTTCCATATAGCCTAATATATATATTTTTTTTTTTGAAAAGGACATTTCATTTTTTTCTCCTGCATTCCTCCTTTTCCTCCCACATACTGTATAGTAGATGTCCTACTGACAAAACTTTTGCAATTCACCTGTAATGCTTTTGAGTATTTTTAGTTTTCTTGGTTTGTATTTTGCACCAGTTTTGTTCGCTAGAGATTAGTCAGCCAAGATGAACGTCAATAACAAACAATGAACAAATAAAGATTGTGTTGATACTAACACATTAAGATGAAGATTGTGTTGAGAAACAAATAAGTATCCATGGATAGATTTAGACGTATTCATGCAAAATATCTGTTTGTCTCTCATGACTTTTGACATTTGATGCCAGAAGTTGAATCTGGTTACTACATTAGATTTAGCAGCTACATGCAATGATGAAGCTAATCACCCTGAACTCGTATTCAATGATGAACCAAGCCTCTTATTCTGGCAGACAACCAAATGTGAGACAGCTTTGTTGAAATACCCCCATGTAAAAAACTGCCATTCTTGGTGTTTTTTATTTAGGTGGATAGCATGACCAAAGCGCATTATTCCTACACATTCTGTGCCTCATATTTGTTTCCATCTCCACTCCCTTTGGAGAGGTGCCTGCTTGATATTGGCTTCTAAATTGTAAAGACAAACATTATCCTATTACCCAAGGAAATGCTTGTCATGTGATCACAGGCACACAATCAAATTTGTTAGCTTTTTTAAAATAATAATCCTAATATACTGTATTGCTCATATTTATGAACACAAACAGGATCAATGACCATTCTAACCTTGTTCAGTCTTCTGTCTTATAGTAAGCATGACAACACAGCTTTGACATTTCTTAAATGGTGTTACTGTCATCCTCGTCATGTCACATCTAAAGATATAAATCACAAATGTTTTATCATAAAGTTCACACTTCACATTTACTCCAACATTTTGACCATAAGTTTGTGTTTGGCATTCATTGCTCTTTCTCTTTCACATCACCATGTGTCCTGCACATCATCCTCTGAATCCAAGACTGACCAGCAGTGGGTAAGTGTGTTTCCTATGATTGCTAATTTCATAATCATCCCCAACTCCTCTAGCCATTACTTTAATGTGCATCATGTCACAAAACTAAACGTTGCTGCATTCAGTTTTCTCTCCCCCAAAACGCCTGTCTGTGGTGTAAAGTTAGGTGACTGTGTGATTGGAACTGGGTCAAAGCTGGACTGAGTCGGCTGTACCACATCAGAAAACAGATTCCAGATCTTTTCGGTCCCTTTTTTTCTTTCTTCTGGATACAATACAGCTCCTCACTTTTCTGCGGTGGGCAGGTCCTGAATAGGAGGGGGCCATTTTAGTTCCTCACGTTGTCTTTTCACACACTCAAAGACAGAGGTGCAAACTTTCGGTGAACAGAAATGAAATGTTGCTTCCACAGACATGCCAAGCCTGTGCCTGTTTTGGGTGGTTCAGTGGCATGCTTTGTCCACAACTGTTTAGAAATGTGCTTTGGCCACAAATATGCTTCTCCTCAATTTCTTCAGTGAGGAATATAGACATGGTGTTGCTGTTTTATTAGTATTATACATTGGTGTATATTTGTACCTGTAAATGTAAGGATTCTTTTTCACAGTTGTACTAGTTGTTGTCATTATTCTTTATTAGTGTGTTTGTGCTCATGTGTTTACTTATGTATGGTATAAGTATGGATGCATTATAAAAATGCAAAGTTAAGGTTTTGATCATCCATTTTACTTAGAGTGGCTTATGGTTTATGGCTACTAGATAGATGTTTTCAAAAATAATTATTGTACTTTTAGTTTCATACCAAGACTGCAAAAACCTCAATGTCCTACAAAAAACATCTTCATTATTCATTCTACTGAGTCTCACAAAAAAATGTTAATGAAGTGAAATGTCCAAGTAAATATATAAATAAACGTCCTTAAGATTCACTTCAAATTCCATTTAGTGAAGGAAGAAGCTGGCGTTTTGCGCAATGAAAAAAGGTGAAAAGAAAATTAGGGCTGCTGACGGTGACCCCTCAGCACCCTCAATTTGTCAACGATCTATGGGCTTTGTTGATTGAAATTTTTAATTTGGGTGTTCTTTACATGCTTCCTGAAAGGCCATTGTCAGCAGAGATGAACTTCTGCCTGCCGTGTGAGCACTGGAGCCAGCCTTTCAATGGACTCCCTCTGGCCCTCCCTCTTTTTGACTGTGCTTTCATTGATACACACACTCACACTCACACATCTTGTGTTACCCACACAGACACACACACACACACACACAATCACCACACTAACACACGCACACACCCCACACACACACACACACACACACACACACACACACACACACACACACACACACACACACACACACACACACACACAATCACCACACTAACACACACACACACATGCGCGCGCACACACACACACACGCAATCACCAACCTAACACACACACACACACACAAGCGCGCACACACACACACACGCAATCACCGACCTAACAGACACACACACACACACCCATAATCACCACACTAGCACGCACGCACACACACACACACACACACAATCACCACACTAACACACACACACACATGCGCGTGCACACAAACACACACACTCACTCACACACACACACACACACACACACATCCATAGACATATGAATAAGACTTATCAGACATGAAATGGTGGATTAATTGAATCTAGTGTTACCCTTTGGTCATCGCAGCTGGATGGATCCTTTAGAAAAACACAAGGCTGCCCTGATTGTGGGAAGTACAAAAAGTATCCTTCAAATTCCTCCGCCTTAGAAGGGAGCAGGAATTCCATTCATCGCCATAATGGGCCTATTAGCTGCTTAACTCAGCCATGCTACATGGGAAGACTTTCGCGCCTGAATATGTATGTGTGTGTGTGTGTGTGTGTGTGTGTGTGTGTGTGTGTGTGTGTATGCCAGTGTGTCTCACAAGTGTGGGTTTAAATCTGTGGGTGTGTACGTTTAAAGTAAATTTGCAACAAATTGCACTTGTGGCAGCTTTGTTTTTCTAAACCTCTAAAAAAAATGAACGTTTAACCCATTCAGTCCCTTCTGCTCCACCCCCACCCCCACAGCAACAGTACCACTCCAAGATCGACGTGCTCATCGATGAAGCCATCAAAGAAATGATTTCTACACTGGTATCAAAGGTATGATTTCTAAACTGGTGTCGTAAGTATGATTTCACACCCATTCCCAGGACATCACCCACATCACACACACCCCATGGAAGTGCTTATGTCATGTCTGCAAGGCTTTTGAGTTGTCTTTTGCCCAATCATCTGGTTTGCTGTGCACCTTACCAGTGGCATATTGATGAAATCACCTTCTCACGTGTTTGTGTCTGTCCCTTTGATGAGATCTCCTTCCTTCTCACATGTTTGTGTCTCTCTATTTGATGAGATCTCCTTCCTTCTCACGTGTTTGTGTCTCTCTCTTTGATGAGATCTCCTTCCTTCTCACGTGTTTGTGTCTCTCTATTTGATGAGATCTCCTTCCTTCTCACGTGTTTGTGTCTCTCTATTTGATGAGATCTCCTTCCTTCTCACGTGTTTGTGTCTCTCTATTTGATGAGATCTCCTTCCTTCTCACATGTTTGTGTCTGTCTCTTTGATGAGATCTCCTTCCTTCTCACGTGTTTGTGTCTGTCTCTTTGATGAGATCTCCTTCCTTCTCACATGTTTGTGTCTCTCTATTTGATGAGATCTCCTTCCTTCTCACGTGTTTGTGTCTGTCCCTTTGATGAGATCTCCTTCCTTCTCACATGTTTGTGTCTGTCCCTTTGCAGTATGTTGCCGTGCTGGATGTGGTTCTCTCCAAGCTGTCCAGATATGACGAGGGAACGCTCTTCTCCTCTCTGCTGTCGTTCACTGTGAGTCTTCCCACTCAAGCATGAAAAGCTCGCCTCCATCTATTCAGGGCATTCTCTGCTCTTTCATTGAATTTGGAAACATTGACACCAACCTCTGCATCCATCTCTGTTTTTTGTAAGGTCAAAGCAGCAGCCAAATATGTGGATGTGCCTGTAAGTGTGCCCTTTCATTTTCTATATCTGCATTATACAGTCGTAGCCTGTTCATTCAATATTGTTCATAAACACAAAAACAGGAATAACATTGTATTGCCTCATGTAAGTGTAACATGTTGACAGGTGAAATATGAGTGTTTAGTGCCGATGCATATGAGACCTCAGGTGAAGCATCTTCACTGGGCAAATTATGAACCCAATTGACAGGAAAGTAGAGCAGTTCTACAAGGTACTAGCAGTGGGTTATTACAACAAACAGCTAGTAACAAGAAAGTTACAACAAGTGCTAGTACCAAAGAGCCTGAAGGCATCCAGCACTGTGCACTTTACTTCACAAAAGTTAACATTTTAAAATGTCACTATTGAGTCAGTTTGTATGCTACTAAGAGCAGTGTTCTAAAGGAAAGGTCTAGACAAAGTGGCATTCCAAGAAAATGTGCAGATTGTCAAGTCATTTGAAATGTGTGGCACTCAAGCCAGTTCATCAGAGAGAGAGACATACTCTTCATCCCTCACTTGCACAGAGGAGAAATGAGGAGGAGACTAAATGAAGCTCCACTCATCCTGTGCTAAATGGCCATGTGAATGTATGGGAGTGAAATCTGACACCAGTCTGTCCCAGAATGCCCTGCTGTTACCCAGGAGCTCCTGAGGCATAAGCCCACTCCGCTGCTCTCTGCTTTCCCAGAGGTGAGCTCAGCTCCACCTCCTAGTGCTGAATGGAGAAGTTACCTCCACCTTTTGCTTTTGTGTGCGGCCAGCAGCAGAGCCAGGGGGCTGGGCTTCAGGGAGGGGCGAGCTGCTCCGAGCACTGGGCCTGTGGCATTTAACACTGGAGCTCTTGTCACGAGAGGTTAAGCCGACACACTCTTTTGTTACGGCTGCCATTCAAGGCACTCAGAATTTTTGGGGGGGTTTTTTGGCGAGGTTTTCTTCCTGTTTGTGATCTCTTTTTCTCGCACACACAGACACACATTGGCATGCAAAACATGCAACACTCATGCCAACACAGAACACAGAAATACATGTGGACACACACTGAGAAACATTCACCCACACAGTCACACTCCTCAAAACACTTGGCAGTTTTAACACACTTTATTTTCATACACATGTGAAAGAAGTGAGTTATAAGAAGCAAATATTGTACCTTTGATGGCACGCACACATACACAGATACTCTCTCTTACACACACACACACACACACACACACACACACACACACACACACACACACACACGCACGCACGCACACACACACACCTGCACCTGGGCTAGGTGTGTGAAGGCGTGAGCAGGATGCTGGTGCGCCTGCAGTGTGTAATTACAGCGCATTTGTCTCTCCCTGTCCCCTTTCTCTCTTGTTCCTGGTGCTCAGACCTGATCCCCTTTACTCTGCTTAACTAGTCATTATCGTAGCCCTAACCACCCCTTAACACTCTTCATTCAATCACAGTCTGGATTCATATACTCTCTCTCACACACACACACACCAACACACACAAGTATACACACACACACACACACACCAACACAGCCCTGCTTTGTCGCAATCTGTACATCTGACTGTGTGTGTGAGGGTGTGTGGTTGTGGTTGTGTGTGTGTGTGTGTGGGGGGGGGGGGGGGGTGCAGAGTGGAGAGGATGTCGTGCAAGTGCAGAACTACCGTGTGAAGCTGCACACACCTGTGTCACATCATTTCCACCCTATCAGGGTCACAGGGAGGGGTAGAGAGAGAGGGGGAGAGAGAGAGAGCGAGGGAGAGAGAGAAGCTAATAGGCCCTTCTGGCAGTGAGTGTTTGCCGAAGGGCTCTCACTCACACCTCTGGTTCCGCACACACACTGATACACGAGTCGACACACCCACACACACACACACACACACACACACACACACACACACACACACACACACACACACTCATACATACATTCATCCGCTGTCACTCCGCAAGGGAAAGGACAGGCCTCTGCTGATTCTTCAAGTGAGTTAAAGCCCAGCTTTCTTCCCAACACCTGTCAATCATCAAATAAATAGCTGAAGGGCCCAACCTCGAGGCTGTGTGTGTGTGTGTGTGTGTGTGTGTGTGTGTGTGGTTGTGTGGTTGTGTGGTTGTGTGGTTGTGTTGTTGTGTGTGTGTGTGTGTGTGTGTGTGTGTGTGTGTGTGTGTGTGTGTGTGTGTGTGTTAGTATTCCTCCATGCATGTGTATGTTGTACAGTATGTGTAGGAGTCAAAGGGTCAAACCCAGTTTAACCTTGATGATGGAAGGGTAAGACATGGAGTCCACATAAATCACCTTCTTGCTGACTGACAGACAGACATAGTCCTCACCACCTTCCTCCCATCACTGGCACATAGACAGGAGAAGACAACATAAGGATATGGGCTTAGACAAAAAAATGTGTGTGGAGGTCTTAATGGAAGATTGGGATAATGCAAGGTCACAGAGCAGCTGAAATCATTATCACATTTCTCACAGACCTTTGGTATACTTAGACAGAAGCATTCTTAAATGCTACTTAAAGTCTATGTTACACATATTCTTTGACAAGGGATCATATTTTCTAAGTTTGTTTAATTTTAATAGGAAACAGTTGTAATTCTTTTAATTCTCTCAGTGATTTAGCACCTGTGTTTATTTTTAGAGTAATGGAAATTCAACATGGCCCACCCCCCTCATCATACCTTTTCATTTGTATTTTTTTTATTTTCTATTTTTAGCATTTTATTCTCTAACATTAATGTTTAACATGTTCAGTGTGCTGCCGCGGTGTTTATCATGACCTTTTCCATGTAGTCTTATTCAGAGCACTTTGAGCTTCATTGTATTGTATTTCATACAGGGATCGTGTGCATGGTCACAGCATGGCTTTGTTGTTGGCTTGCCTGCCTCCTTGCAGTTCTATTTCTTTTTTTTCAGCAGAGATGATTCTTTGCTATGTCTTTGCTAAAAAGACATGCCATTTGACTGTGTCCTTTGCCTTTCTCCTGTCTCTATCTGTGTCGCTTCACTCCAGCGCACACACATCATGCAACACCTATCTTATTGATTCAGAGATTCTGTATATTTGTTACAATTAGAGACGTGTTTGTTCTGTCTCCAGAGCGGTCTTGCGTGTCCAATAGTTAAATGTTGTCCAGGCAGAGTGCTGCAGTAGCCCATCCGTCACCTGTCCCAGCACAAAGGCATCACTACAGCTCACCTGTCACAATTATTGCCATAAAGTGTTAATCTGCACTAAACGTGAAGAGTTTCTCACACACTGGGAGAGGAGCCTCCTTTCCACTGGCTCCCTCCCTCTTCCCTCCCTCCATCATGGCTCCTGAGGAGGAGTGAAGCAAGGCGAAGGCCTGGGAGCCTCGGGGCATTCCTACGGGGGGAGAAGGGTGTGAAAATTGTCAGAGCAATTACAGCAACAGCAACATGGGCCTCATCTCTATCCCTCCCTCCCAGCTGCCATGCTGAGAGCTCTGCAGCCCCTCACAGCAGCTCCAGGGATCTCCATGACAGCACGGAGACGACATCATGCACTTAAAGTTTAAACTGGGATCACGCAAATCATCATCTCATATTGGTATAGAGTTTTCCTAATGAAATGTAAAATGGAAAGCTGGTGTGAATAGTGACAAATGCTTTGTTTGAAAGTTGCTTGATACATAAGGTCGCTTAAAAGCATAGCTCTGAAGTAACCTCTTTTCTATTAGAAAACAGTGCTAATCCTAACAGGCTCTGTGTTAATGTGTGACAAGTGAGAATTTGATCCCCAAACATGATGTTTTAAATACAAGGATTAAAAACAGGATGCCATTAAACACATGTGTCAAACTCAAGGCCCTGATCAGGCCCGACAAGCCATTTAATCTGGCCCGCCAGCTCCTCAGAATGTTGCAAAAAGTTCCATTGATTTGAATATGCAACCGTGAAATTGCCTAATTTTCCCTCAGGATTAATAAAGTATCCATCTATTTCCTATCTATTTATCTATCACAGCTTGTCTGCCGCGGCCGCTGGTATGACGAACGCACCACAAATACTGCAAATCCCACAATGCACTGTCCCCGCGTTGGTAGCATACTTCAATTGGTTGCTTAGCGGCTGACCACATTTAAAGTGCTGATAAAGGTTAGCACTTGAGTAGTAGCAACACTTTTTATAGAGGTTGAATCACTTGAGTAGTAACAACACATTTAAGAGAAGTTGAATTAAAGGTAAACTCTCAGTGAACATCAAAAGGGTTGTTACATTTATATGTATTAATTTGGCAAAGTGACTCACAGTCTAGGAAAAGCTACTGAGACTTTATAATTTCTACAGTAGAGTACAGAGTATTTATGACACACGCCACATCTTTGGAGGATATTTTTGAGGTTTCTATTCATGATTGCCAAGGCAACTAACTTTTTGTTTTTAAACATTATTAAATGAGGCTAGAATGTCACTCTATAAGTTATTAAACGCCTCTTCAGAATGTTGCAGAAAGTTCCATGTTGTATACTGTACAATAAATTCCTCTTCCAATTTTAAATCAGACATAAAAGCTTGAAATATAAAAAAATTGATTGTTTGTTCAACAAAGATCATAATTGTAGGGTGCTGCCTTTGAGATGTCTCTTTTATTTCAGTTGTCAGTATAAAGAACCAAATCTTTGTGTATGTCTGCTTAAGTTGCATTCTTTTTGCTAAAGGAGAATAATGCTGTGACCATAGGCCATATTGACCTATCTGTTTTCTCAGTGCGGAAGGAAAGGTTTAGTGTGGTAGTAAGGAGGTTGCTCTCTTATTTGAAGGGAAAGAGTTTGATGCCCTGTGCCATAATGAGTAACAGGAGTGGGTCTTGATGCCCTGTGCCATTGGGAGTAACAGGAGTGGGTCTTGATGCCCTGTGCCAGTGTGAGTAACAGGAGTGGGTCTTGATGCCGTGTGCCATTGGGAGTAACAGGAGTGGGTCTTGATGCCCTGTGCCAGTGTGAGTAACAGGAGGGGGTCTTGATGCCCTGTGCCAGTGTGAGTAACAGGAGTGGGTCTTGATGCCCTGTGCCAGTGTGAGTAACAGGAGTGGGTCTTGATGCCCTGTGCCATTGTGAGTAACAGGAGTGGGTCTCGATGCCCTGTGCCAGTGTGAGTAACAGGAGTGGGTCTTGATGCCGTGTGCCATTGTGAGTAAGGGCAGGAGTGGGTCTTGATGCCCTGTGCCATTGTGAGTAACAGGAGTGGGTCTTGATGCCCTGTGCCATTGGGAGTAAGGACAGGAGTGGTCCTTGATCTTGAGATTTGGGGCCTAATTCAACCAAACATTGACGAAGGAAGGTGCCCACTCAGTTAAATACTCATAAAGGCATCTTTGTTGGTTGAGAGTTTTGGCCGCTGTTGCAAGTCCCCAATCATTAACAAAATGAATTTGACATCTTCTTCTGTGTATGGGCCATTCTACCGAATTGGTGCAAAGTCAGGTCGGAAATATTTAGAATTTTTGTATGTTTTATTCCCAAAACTTTGTCCGTATGTCTATTGTACCATATCTAAAGTACACATATCTAGTAAAAGAACAGTCAATTTTTATATTGTATTTTCAGAATGTGTTGGAATGTTTTTCCTCTTCCAAAAATTGTCACTACCGAAAAATCGAATTTACTATAGTAAAAAAGTAATATTATTGACCTGTTCAGATTGTGTTTCCTTCCCTTCTCTGAAGAGTATTTTTACAAATATTTCTTGAAGGTTTTCACAATGAGATCCATAAAAATGAAATTTTTACCAAATGTTCAAGTTCAATTTATACAATTCATCAAAATCTAAGTGCAATATTTCTTTGTAAAATGCAAAATACTGATCATATTGATTCCGGAGTTGTTGATTGATGAAATTCAACAAACATTAATCCAATCAGTATCATAACATTTTAGTTGATTACTCAATATACTTAATTTTTTGACAAAACATCGAGTATTTCGGTAGTGCTGCACTGTTTCGGTAGTGACTGCACTGTTGGATGGATGTTCATTTCTCTTCCAAAATCTTCCAAAAGGTGCTCTGGGCCGCCCTTTAGTCCACACAACACATATATTTAAAAATTATGGGATTGAACTACTTACCATTTCATTTTGACAATTCTAGATAACTTTAAGCATAAATAAAGAATTCTAGCAAGCACACGGCTTGCAAACAAATCTTTGAAGAGGTGAACACACATACAAACATAAGATTTTGCATGAAACCCCAAAAGGTTTACTTCATTGAAGAAAACATGGGTTTCGGTAGTGACAATTCTTAAGGTTACATGTCGATTTCCAGACTTTGGAACACATTTATATAAAAACTATGGGATTTAGCTACTTACCATTCAACCATGAGGGACAGGGATGCAGTGTCACTGCATGGTCAAAAATGCAGGGTCGTGGCTAAAACTCTTTCGGTAGTGACATGAAAACTGGGGACATGATTTTTTGAGTATAGTTTATTTATTTAAAAATTAAACCCACAATAAATCTAAATATTCCAAGTTCTGTTTAAACCCAATCATAAAGATCTTTAAAATTAGATAATTGAAAAAAAAAATATTGAAAAGTGTTATTTACAGGCATTGAAATTTAGATGTCAGGGTTGGGGACAGCTACTTCCCAATAGAAAGTACCCTATAAATGATGATTTTGTATATATTTAGCTTATCACTATCTCATTTAATGCATTGGGTTTATATAGACCATAACATTTTCTTAGTAAATATCTATGCCTAAATACCTAATTGTTTTGTAAATAGTTTTTATTGTTGAGGGACTGCATACTACACGAATTCGTATAACTAAAATAATAATTTTCCTTTTTTTATTTATTTTTTTTATTCCATGCACACATTCTGGTTAGAAGGTGGTAACTGACTGGGTGTAAATAGGGTGAAATGATATTGTGAGGGAGTAGGGTGAAATGATATTGTATGCTGTCAGACGGGGTTAAGGTTAAATGTCTGAAAAAAAGTAAATGTGGAGAAGCCTTTGTACAAAACACTGTTTTTGTCCTTTCAGTTCATCTGAAGTCATTTCTTTTATACTCTCCATTCTCTCCTTACATACAGAAGCCTGGCATGGATCTAGCAGACACATACATCACGTTTGTGCGGCAGAACCAGGATATTCTGAGGGACCATGTGAATGATGAAGTGTACACAGAGAAAATCTTTGATGTAAGTGTCTCAACACACCCACGAACCAGTGCATAGTTACAAATGTGTATCATCACACACAAACAATAGAGTGCACTTACAAAAGTATGTATGCATGTATATCTGAACTAAAGGTACAGTCCTTTCGCCTGTTATTGCACCTCATGAACAAGATTGACCAGAAATGGAGGAGAGAAATAATTTGAGCTGCTTCGCACTAAATGTGCTTTGTGAAAATGTCTTCTCTAAGACACTAAATAGGAGGATTGTCAAGAGAAAATACTATATGTGTAGAAGCATCTGATTCAAGATTCAAGACTCAAAAAGCTTTATTGTCTAGTATGTTGCCATACTAGAAAATTGTCTTTTGACTGAAGGCTTGGAGGTGTGTGTGTGTGTGTGTGTGTGTGTGTGTGTGTGTGTGTGTGTGTGTGTGTGTGTGTGTGTGTGTTATTTGTGTGAGTTCTTTGAGGAATGAGTGTTCTGTGTGTGTATAGCTATGGGGATGAATGATTTTTTGTAGATAGCTTTCCTGGCCAAAGGCATTCTGAATCTTCTGCCAGAAGGAAGTAGATCAAAACAAGGATGGAGTGGGTGGGAGGGATCTAAGAGGATGGAGTTGGTCTTCCTTCCCACTGCCTGGATATACAGATCCTCCAGCGCTTTCTGGTGTATTCCTATTAGCTTGCTTGCTTGCTTGCTTAGTTAATCTATTAAGTCTGCTTTTGCTTGCGTTTGTGAGGAAGCCGTACCAGGATGTAATGTTGCAAGTGATGATGGATTCCACCAGAGATTGGTAGGCAGTTGACAAAATGTCTTTACTGACATTGAAGGTGTCTAGTTTCCTCAGGAGATACATACGTTGTTGTCCCTTCTTGTAAACCCCATCTGCATGCTGGCTAAAGGACAGACGTTGGTCGATCTTTGTGCCAAGGTATTTGAACTTCACCACCTGTTCAACTACTTGTCCTTCCAGGGTCAAAGGTGAGGAAAGTGGATGTGGGGTGTTAGATGCCCTCCTCCTATGGCAACACAGTTCTTTGGTTTTGCTGATGTTCAACTGCAGTGAGCTTTCTTTGAACCACAGGGCCATTTCAGTGATGTATTGGGTGTACTTGGACAGGGGGCTTTGATCTGTCAGTTTGGCCACCAAGGCCAGATTATCTGCATATTTAAATAGCTTGAATCCACTGATGTTGCATGTGATCTCATTGGTGTATATTGAGAACAAGATGGGAGACAAGACACAACCCTGTGGGACTCCAGTGTTAAGGATGATGTTGGACGATGTTACACCCTGGACCTTTACATGCTGGGGTCTGTCCTTTAAAAACTCCTTGATCCAAAGTGTCAGTGCTGGGTTGACCTGAAGCTGCTGAAGGCGATGCAGGAGTGTGTTGATGTTAACTGTATTAAATGCTGACGAGAAGTCCATGAATAAGATCCTGACCAAGGAGTTCTGGGAGTCCAGGTGCTTTGTGATGGTATCCAGTAGGGATGCAACGGTTTTCGGTATTTTATCGAACCGTTCGGTTCGCCCTGTTCGGTTCGGTTGACCCAGGTGAACCGCGATATTACGGTATGGGTGACATTAAACTTTTAATTTAATATGTGGCTATAATGAATGCACGCATGACTGCTTGGGACCCAGCAGGGGATGAGTTCTGCGCTCCACAACCATGCAACAACCAATCAGAATTGTACTGACTTTCCCAAGAGCCAATCAGCGCTCTGAATGCAGACGCTGGAGATTCATGTGAGGAGAAACGAAACTTTCCCTGTTGCAGCACGATCATGGCGAGTCAACCAGAAACGGAGAAAAGAAAATTTGAAGAGGCACCGTCCTCTTACAAATCAGCTGTATGGGAACATTTTGGGTTCAGTGTGGAGTATGATGACAAAGGGAAAAAGATCGTCAGCAAGCAAAGCACGGTGTGCAGGCATTGCTTTCCTACGATCGCCTACTCCACAGGTACATCCAACATGTTGAGCCACTTGCCCCGTCATCACCCGGCTGTAACTCTTAAGTGGCAGCACGGTTTGTCGCCGAAAACACAACCATCCATTGCTGCAGCATTTCAGCAACAATATGCTTATAATTCCGAAAAACACAAGGCAATAACCAACTCAATGGACGTCTTCATAGGGAAAGACATGCAGCCCTATTCAGTAGTTTTAGGCACGGGATTCCGTCACATGATAAAGACCATTGACATTGATCCTCGTTTTAATATCCCCTCCCGCACGCATTTCAGCAGCAAAATAATTCCAGAACTGTACGAAGTGACTAGGAGAGAGAAGGTTTGTTCTGTTGTTCTTTAAGGGTGTATTTATAACAGTTAAGTATTTTCTAGGGTTTAAGTGTGTGAATGACAATGTTTGTTGTTTGAGTTTATTGAATAATGTCAATGTTTACATTTCACATTACTTTACAGTATACTGCACTTTACTATATTTAATATTGCCTGTTTTTGACAGAAGGCCAGAATAGTGTTCCTTGTTTAAAATACATTTTGTGATTTTACTTAATATGTGCCCTTTTTACATTTAATTGCATCTTGCATTGTCTCTGCAAGTGTGAGTAGAAGCACCTTGTTGACTTGAAATAGAAAAGACAAATATAACCTAATGCGTGTTAGCAGCAGGATAATATTGATATATCGAAACCGAACCGTAACCGTGGCCCAAAAACCGTGATACAAACCGAACCGTGGCCACACTGTACCGTTGCATCCCTAGTATCCAGTAGATGTAATGTAGCGTCCTCCACACCTCGTTTTGGCTTGTAGGCAAACTGCAGTGGATCCAGATTCTCACCGATGGTGGTGGTGAGCTCTCCTGCAACAACTCTCTCCATGCATTTGCACAGGATAGAGGTGAGTGCCACTGGTCTGAAGTCGTTCAGAGCTTTAGCCCGGGGCTTTTTGGGAACAGGGATGATGGTGGTCTCCTTCCACGCCCTGGGAACAAAACTGGCATCTAGGAAGAGCTGAAACATTTTCGTCATTACACTGCCCAGCTGACTTGCACACTCCTTCAGTATTCTGCCCTTCAGCCCATCTGGTCCAGGAGCTTTGGAGGAATGGAGATGGGAAAAGATGGATATAACCCGCTTCTCTTCTATGCAGATAGATTCTGGGGGGTATAGGAGAGTGACCATTTCCTCCATAGAGTCAGTGTTGTTGAATCTGGCATAGAAGGTGTTGAGTTCTTCAGCAAAGGCAGCAGGGTCTGGGCATTGTACTGCAGCAGTGTTCTTATTCCTGCCCATCATGGTGTTTAGGCTCCTCCATGCATGCCTTATATCTCCACTGATGAACTTCTCCTCCATTTTTTGTTTTTGTAGTTGAGCTTGGCCAGCTTGGTCTTCTGCTTTAGCTCCTTTTTCAGCTCTTTAACTCTCTGCTGGTAACCCTGGATGAATGCAAACTTTTTTAAATTGAGACAGTTCTTAAGGTCTTTGGTTATCCATGGATTATTGTTTGCAAAGATCTTAATTTGTTTGGTGGCAATAACACTATCAGCACAGAATGTGACGTAAGAGCATATGGTATCGTACAACAGGTTAAGGTCACCATTGCATTCCCTGAAGAATTCTTCCCAATCTGTAAGCTCAAACCATCCTTTCAGTCTTTGAATGGAGTCTACCTCCCATGCCATGATGGTTTGGGCCTGTACTTTTTGGGTCTTCAATTTTTGTCTGTACTTAGGCAGTAGTAGTATTACATTATGATCTGAGGACCCAAGGCCAGGGCAGGGCTTGGATACATATGCACCCGGGATGTATCCAAAACATAAATCTAGCGTTCTATTCAGCCGTGTTGGCGTTGTTACATACTGTTCTAACCAGTGACGTGCGGTGAGGTTCCTAGCTGATGAGGCACAGAAACCGGAAGTGATTACGTCATTCCGATCTCTAGTTGTTTAAAAAAAAATGTAAATGTATACATCATACATGTAAAAATGCATATTGTTTAAAATTTGTCATCTGACCAGGACTGAAAAAACGTTATGTTTCATTGTCTAATACTATTACTTTTAAACGATCGTTTTTTTTTTTATTATAAGAAGTTATGCGGCTCAATACTCAACTGACTTGTTAACCTAACTTTTACAAGCTTACAGCTAAATGTACAACCGGTGTGCTAATTGAACTTTTACACCCTGTCAAATAAGATATTAATAGTATCAAGCGAGCGTATGTAGCCCTCCCACCAATGATGTGGCTCATTTCATTTTGTCTAGGGACAATATAACTACGGTTTTGGGATGCTAATTTAAATGACTCGGACAGAGTTTTGAATTCGCAGTTTAGACAAAAACAATTGCATATTTATTAACACAACATATTCACAAGCAAACAGTTAAACACCGCAGACATAGCACACAATACCAAAATGTTCTACTGACCAGTATAATTTTAAGTTGGTGCACTTTTGTTGGAGCTCGTAACCATCAATTAGAGGTGAAACAAATGTAATCCACTCACGACAATCCGTATAGTTCAGTGGAAATCCGTTGTCTTCTCCCACGATTTCCCTCCTCTTCTTGAGCGAATGCAGTCAGTAGTTTAGCTCAGGAATAGCACCTATTCTGCTCACAACTTCAAGGCATTTTTCCTGCGCCAGCAGCCTTTAGCGAGGTCCGTGTTTCGCATTTATATGTAGTCCCGTTGGGAAACATGAAACACTCCAATACCTTCTGTCCTGTCGTTTGAAGCAAACCTTTTAGCTCCAGCATTGGTCTCCCATTATCAATCATTTCTTGTTTGGACTGAATGTCCAGTTTTGAGAACTGCTTCAGGTTAGCAATGCAATCTTCCATTTTCGCTGTCAAGCTCAAGTAGAAAGTGAAGAAGAAGTCCAACGTCAGATTATATACCCAACAAGTGCCCTCTCGCTCGCCTCCCTTCTTGAAGCAGTGGTAGTGCGTGCCTCCCTTGCAATATTTTTCAATGCGTTTTCAGCTCAACTCAAAAGGTTCTACGCTTGCGCACGCATGCGTAAAACCCAGTTTGGAGTGATTGCGCAATCCTAAGGGAGGCACTGCCTCCCCTGCTCATAGACTCCAATGCATCTGCCTCCCTTGACGGCACGTCCATGTTCATTGGCTGGGCTAACCAAACATGTATAGACGCCAGCTGGGAACTGGAAATGCAAAAATTCAGCGATTTTGATAATAAAAATGCTCGAAATGATCGGAATCATGCAGAAATGACACTCGTTACACAGATAACTAGAGAAATATGAATTTTTATTTTATAATACATAAATATATATGATTATTATACTTTTTTTTTAAAATATTTTTTTAATATTTTTTTTTTTCTTTTCAAAATGACAGGTATTCTTGTTTATGTCCCTGGCCCTGACAACGCGCTGGCAGCAGAGCGCATTTTAGAATGTTATAACAATGCCGTCTCCAGGGCATCTGACCAGCCCGTGTTTCTGATGGGAGATTTCAACACCTGTGATGTCACCGCACTTCTCCCACAGTTAGAACCAGGGACGTGCAGTCATAGAAGTCATTTTGAAAAGTAAAAAAAAAAAAATATTTAAAAAATATTTAAAAAAAACAATTATAATAATCATATATATTTATGTATTATAAAATAAATATTCATTGTCCTCAGTTCCGTCCTGGATTGATGTTTTAAATCAATCGATGCAAAACTCTCACTATCCATACTTCACAAACGTATTGCACCAGTCTAACTGGACAAAACTTGAAAAAAAGTCGCTATATAATGTTTTAAAAAGCCTTCAATCACGAGTCGCTCAACAGAGGAGCGCCCCCGCTGTTCTGTTCATTAGTCCAAAAGCATTTTGATTGCAGGCCAGGGCTTATATGATCTGTTTAATGTCACGTTTAAGGATGGGTTTTTGCCATGGTTATCTTAAATCACAGGAGCTAACTTGCTAGCTAGCTGGCGTCTATACATGTTTGGTTAGCCCACTAGCACCCTCACCCTATTTGTTCTGTATTGAGTGAATCTGACTTTACAGGCAGTGACATTGTTATGTGAAAGGGGCCTTAGATAAAGTGATTTTAATATTCAGTCATAGGTGGTACCTAATTATAATCAGTGACGGTCAAATAAATGGAACTTCTGTAGCATTTGCGAATATCATCTCCTTAATCTGCCTTTATCTGTACATTTTAAGCACAGGGGTTTGAATCCCTATGCAAGTAGTATATTTCATATTTGCATTTATTTATTTAAGGTTAGCAGACAAAAAAAATATATTGCTTTGGAGATATACTGGTTAAATAAAAGTTCAAATTTTGTGTACCGTAACTATCTTTTGTAATTGTGAAAATGCTGAATACTTTCAGGGAGGTTGAATAATTTTGCGAGCCACTGTATATGCAGCATGCCAACATAAAGAAAATATAGAAAGAAGTATTGTTTAAATTTAGCAACCTAGTAGCATTTCTTCACCATGGAGGCTTCCTACCTCTTTCCTTGGTCTATTTGTACCTGTCTAGCTCTGTGCTGGTTCTCTCCTCTTCCTCCTACTCCTCCTCCTCCTCCTCCTCCTCCTCCTCCTTCTCTCCCAGGCAGGCATGCTAGAGAAACACTATCTGGAATAAATGCCTGCATCCTGGAAGAGAGTGAACTGCTCTTTTCTAATGATTACCATGCTGCTTCCTCTGTGCAGTCTTGCCTAGGTCGATGCAGCACAGTGGTTGGTTTATCTGTTTTGCTACTGCCACAAACCACATCCCTCCCTTTCATTTTTGTTGTCAACAAAGGAGTTCAGAATACAATATAATGACTGTGTGTGCGTGTGTGTGTGTGTGTGTGTGTGTGTGTGTGTGTGTGTGTTCTAGGTGCTTGTTGTTGTTTAAGTGTATTCCCTCAGGCTAACCCCTCAGAGAAACGTAATCCATTCTTTCCCTTTTCTACACAGGCCTCATGGGCTCACTCTAATGTCTCTTAAAGAGCCTTTAACTGCAAATGTGTTGTTATTAAGTCAACACAGATACCATTAACTAAGACAGTGTAGTAAGAATGGTAGTAGTTAGACAGTAAACAAGACGGGCTGCCTCCTGCAAAACTACAGAACGAAGTTATATGCCTATGGACCCTGGTATGGCAATGGCACGGAGGCGATTCTCCATATTAAAAGTCATTGTAGCGCCCCAATTTTTTTCAAGCTGTTTTTTTTTAGATAAAACTGCGTGTCCTAACCCTAATCCTGAAGTATAATTGTTGCATAGTTTTACTTTAACATTGGCCATTGTGTAGCGCAGGGCGCTTGGAGAAGCTGAGAGGCGGTTCAGGCTCCCCTGTGCTTAACATCTGAGCAGGGCTGACTCTTTAAGAAGTCCACTTCCTCCTGGCCTCCACTGCTCCTGCGTCATCTTCTCCCACTCCCACTCCCAATAGAGGAGCAACATTTGAGTGTTTTAGTCTCCACTCCTATACGACACGCCATGAGTCTGTTAGTCATTTCGTGACACTTTTTGAGGTGACTTTAAACTGTGTAGGTGTTTAAGTAAGACAACATCAGCATGTCTGGGGTTTTTTGTCTGGCTCTCTGTCCCTCCTCTCAGTATTCAGTGCTCCTCCTGCAGACCCTCGCCTGAGGCCCTGGTCTTTATTGCCGGAGCACTGGGGCTAAGGGGAGCAGGGGTCAGGAGAGGAGAGGAGTGGAGAGGAGTGTGCAGTGTTGTGTGAGGGAAAGTAAGTGCTTTGTTGAGAGCACTCATCACCTCATAAGAACATCTCTAATGCAAGATTTGGTTGACATGTATAGATATGGGTATACATTTGCATGTAGACTCTTACAACGTTCAAACAACACACATGCATTCACAATTACATGATTACAAACATCAAAAATCAATTCAGAGAGACAAAACAGACACGCACACACACATACACCCACACAGACATACTGAATCACACACTGACACACAATCAGCCGTCTCCCCATCTGTCTGTGGGAGATTGGGCTGGAAATCTTGCAGTGGAGGTCCAGATTGAAGTGATATTGTGTTTGTGGTGCTCCCGTTGATTTGTTGAACCTTCAGTAAGGGCCACAAGATGAGCGGTACGGAGTACTAATGCTTCATGTGCACACACAGTCATGCCCAAGGAGCTCTCCCTGTGTTTCCACACATACTTCCTCACCCACGTCTGTGTGTGTGTGTGTGTGTGTGTGTGTGTGTGTGTGTGTGTGTGTGTGTGTGTGTGTGTGTGTGTGTGTGTGTGTGTGTGTGTGTGTGTTTGTGTGTGTGTGTGTGTGTGTGTGTGTGGTTGTGTGTTTGTGTGCAAGCCTTTGTCTCTGTAGAAATGTCTTCAAAGGCTAATGGGTATTTCTGTGGCATGCATCTCTGGTATTATGTCTCTGTGTTCCATTTGTGAACCTTTATTGCTTACCTACACGTCTGTATGTTTATGTGTGTATACTTGCCTGAACATTTATGTGTGTGTGTCTGTGTATGTGTGTATGTAATGGGGGGCAGTGTGAGGAAATGAGAAAGCTAATGCATGCCCTTGCAGACAGCAGACTGCATGTGTGGTGAAAGGAGATCGGGGCTGATTAGGAAGCTGATGAGGTCTGCTCAGCGGGGTAGTGGGGCTTCAGCCCGGCCACAGGTGTGTGTAGGCGCTGGCTGCTGAGGCTCTAATGTGACGCTGACAAGGGGACGCTTAAGGCAATGATTACCCAGGCGCAGCGGAGAATATATCCTCAGTGCCCGCGTGTCAGAGGATAAATAGTGATGTACAAAAACAATGAATGACCCCCACTCATGTCTTTGTCACTGGAGCTCCAACAGCCAATCCATCTGTTTTCCTCCTCAGTTTACTTCCTCAATTAAAAAGCATTTCCACTGCTCAGCTCACACAGGCCCTCTGTGTACAGTCCACATGTTTGTCTGATTGGAGTGAGACTGAATAAGGCTGGAAAGCAAACTGTTACTAGGGTTTGAATGGACACATATCTAAACTCACCTGTGGTACTTGGAGTGATGAAATCATGAAGATTTTTTTTAGCTCAATTGTACAGTTTATGTGCCAGTCCCACCTGTCATAGCCTTAGCTACGATATGCTGAAAACGTACCGCCCTGTACGGTCCACAATTCTGGCGAAAGGTTGTTGATGCTTGAGCTCAATAGCCAATCACATTGCACATCTCCCATCCGTCCTCCTAAAGCAGTGTGATGATTGGCTGCAGTAGTATATGGCTTGCTTTCCCATTTACAGAGCCAGGACTGTAGAAACACAGTCTTTTTGAGTGCACTCATAGACCAGACAGCTGGAGGACTGTGTGGAGCAATTCCCTAAATATGAAATGAATTGTATTGAATTAGAAATGCAGATTTTCTCTTTAATGATTGCACTGGGTAAGTCTTTGAGAAGCACATTGTTTGACGTTGTACTTAAAGCTGAAAAATAAAACTATACACTAACATAAATCAGTGAGTGATGAAACACTGAATAAAATGATGTGGGGACCAATAGTCTTAAGATATGGTTTTCACAGTAGGCACGAGTCAGTCCATAAGCTTTTCAGTTACATTTATTCATTAGATACTAGTTTTGATTTTCTCTGGTAGTGGTGATGATATTCCAGTTTGTGTTGTTTTTCTGTTGGTTCTCAAAGGCTTTGGCCTCTTGCTGTAAGCCCAGGGATCAGCCCCAAACATTCCCACTGCACTGAGTGCTACAGACATTACTACGATGTCACCCCAGTGGATCAGCGCCAGACACGCCCACTGCACTGAGTGCTACAGACATTACTACGATGTCACCCCAGTGGTCTAGTCCAGCTGCTAGTCCCTTCAGGAAAGCCTCAGCGAAGCGAGCAAGTGACATATAGAGGGCACTAGTACTAATATCCCGAATAGCACATTGCCATGGGTTTAAGGGGGTGCAGGGGGTGAGAATGCTTTGCTTATATTTGCTATATATCCAGTCTCTCTGATTAGGCAAATAATAAGGCATTGCCCAGGCTGAGGATAAATTAGACAGAACTATTTTAATTAACGAAAACAGTTCACAAAAACAAAGAAAACTAAAAATGGTAGGACATTCTTAAATTCTATGTAGAATACTATCAGTTAAAATCCATCTATCTGTGCTTTTTAAAGACATTTCTTGTCAAACCATCGCTTTCTTTGACAGTCTGCTCAAATGTACATTTGACACTTCACACTTGAATAGCAAAGCACTTCAGGCTTCCTATAGAGCAGGCAGACGATCGGGCTCTACTCCTGGTGTGTGCTGCTGGTCTGTGCAGAATGGATGGACAGCAGATGATAACAGCATACACTTTATCTGTATCATTTCAAAAACACACCACATATGTTGCCACAAATATTTGTATTGCCTTACTTTCAGGATTATATGCTGCCGTCATTGACACTTAGCCAGTTCAACAACTTGTACATTGAAGCAAACAGTATGCTAATAACTCTGTCCTCACAACTGCATGAATTTCACACAAAGGTGGGCAGCCAGCCAGGACCCTGAAGCAAATATAGAGAAATCACTTACCGTTTGGAATATGCAACTGGTATAATGAAAATAGATGAAAGGGTATACAGTGCCCTCCACATACCTTTTTATTGAAGTAAAATTATTGAAAGATTTATAGAATATTTTTCTCCTAAACATGGGTGCCACAATTATTGGCACCCCTAGAGAATCTTATAATTAAAATCTAACTGAAGTATATTACCAGTCATGTTTTAAATTTTTAAGTTCACCTGTTTGATTAGGAACTCTTAAGTGGTCAACCATGACAACCATGACCATGAATAAATATGAGGTGACACAGGCCAAATACCCTTGGTCATTCATCAAGATGGGAAAGACAAAAGAACACAGTGTCGAAGTGCGACAAAAAGTTGTGAAAAAAAAGGTGCTGAAACCCAGATATAGGGATATAAGAAAATATCTAATCAGTTGGAAATACCCATTTCCACAATCAAGGCAATAGTTAAGAAGATTAAAGCGACAGGAGATGTATGGAATCAGCCTGGAAGAGGACCTGTCTGTAAATTGACCCCACGCACCGTGTGGAGGATGGTTGAAGTGGCAAAATAATCTCCAAGGATCACAGCTGGAGAATTGCAGTCCTGGGCTCAGAAAGTCTCCAAAACTACCACCAGACGCTACCTACATCTCCACAAGTTGTTTTGGAGGGTTGCCAGAATAAAGCCTCTGCTGTCAATCAGCAACAAACTAAAGTGCCTACAGTTTGCCAAATGTAAGTCAGACTTTTATTATAGAGTTATATGTTCAGATGAGACCCAAATAAAGCTTTTTCGCAACAAACATCAAAGGTGGGTTTGGCGTTGACAGAAAGATAGCCATACAGAAGAGCACCCACTGTGAAGTATCGAGGCGGATATTTGATGTTGTGGGGCTGTTTTTCTTCCAGAGGCCCTCAACATCTTGTTAGGATACATGGTATCATGGATTCCATCAAATACCAGCAGATATTAAATGAAAACCTAACAGTCCCGTCTACGAAGCTTAATATGGGCCGACGTGGACCTTCCAGCAGGACAATGATCCGAAGCACACAAAATCAACACAAAAATGGTTCACCAACAGCAGAATAAAGGTTTTTCCATGGCCATCACAGTCCCCCGACCTAAAACCCATAGAAAATCTGTGGGAAGAGCTGAAGCCAAATCTACAAGTGTTGCCTTAATGTATGATAAAATGGTCTCAGATCCCGTGCCATGTGTTCTCCAACCTCATCACGCATTATAGGAGAAGACTCAGAGCTGTTATCTTGGCAAAGAGAGTCTGCTCAAAACATTAAATTAAGGGTTGCCAATAATTGTGGCACACCTGTTTTGGAGAATAATATTTATTTAATGTAAAAAAATTAAAATTCATTCAATGAATTTACTTCAATGAAAAGGTAAGATTTTTGTGAATATTTTGAGTGAAAGACCAAGAGGCTGAACAGCAGACACATTTTTTCATAGCCTATTTTGGTCACATTCACTAAGGGTGCCAATATTTGTGGAGGGCACTGTAGGTACCAAAGTGCGTTAGGCCAAATATATAACAGACACCTGACACACTTGCCTCAGACATTTCATCAGTGCCATCAGAGAGATTTGCGTATGTGCTTTTGGACAGAATATAACGTATATCCATTATCAATAAATTGAACTACAACACATAAAATCAAAGCTTTGACAACCATCTTGAGTTATACACTTCAAAGGATTTCATTTCAGGCTGAACTTCACTTCAATTCCAGGTCAAATGTAATGTATAAAAGTGGAACTGTTGTCTCAATGAACCAAGCATATGTATGCATGCTATAGCATAGCCAATAATAAATGATACTGTGATTGAAATGATTGATTTATGACCCCTTTATCAGTCCTCAATATGGCAGTAGATGATGACCCATTCTCTGTGTGTGCTCACAGCAATGGTACAGCACCTCCATGAAGGCCGTGTGCGTCTGGCTAACCGACAGACTGGACCTGCAGCTGCACGCATACCAGCTCAAAACACTCATCAAGATTGTGAAGGTAAGCACGAGTTCAGTGTTTCATGTTAAGTCTTGATGAGAAATGATGTTGACATTAATGAGAAATGCTAAATGATTAACTGATAGCATTTTTTTGTTAGCTAGGTTTCCCAGCGCTACCCTTTGTGTCAATCAACAGAACATTCATGAAATTAGCTATATTAATTGAATTATGCATAGAAATAATGTGATAATTTATGATGTATGAAGTTTAATCTTTTAATTGAAGACTAACCTTGAAGAGAACCACATTCAGTACTATTCAGTACTAAACTATTTTCATCCACTTTTTATTTCTTTATGTTGAAATCCTGTCAGTTAAATTGTAATGCTATCTCTCTCAATACAATATTCCTCTATACCTCTTTGAAAGTAATAAGTGCAGAACAGCAGTACACGTGTAGCATAAACCTCTTGTTAAGCACATCTTGTTAAGCATTTCAGTAAAATATTTAAACATTTTATCTTTCAAAATCCATTATTTCCTCATTAAGTCTGAAATGACTTTGTCAATCTGTAGTACATACTACATACTACATACTATATTTCATTACCATTCTCCTCTTCTTCTAAAAAAAATACTCTTTGTTATGAATGGTTGACAACATTACCCAACCATACAGTGTCACTCAAGCAATCAATCACGCGGGCAGAATGAACAGCGAGCCGTGAACACCTCTCAGAATGAGTGACCTTCACTGAAACACAAGGCGTGTGTACTAGGAGCCATTTAGAAATCCATCTGTCTGTGCTCTTCCTTTAATTGGGCCCTCCTTCTCACAGAAGTCATACCGGGATTTCAGACTTCAAGGTGTCCTGGACAGCACACTGAACAATAAGAGCTACGAGACTACCTACAACCGTCTGACTGTGGAGGAGGCCACGCTGTCTGTGTCTGCCAGTGAAGGATTCCAAGGCATCTCTATGAGGGACAGTGATGAGGACGAGGGCTAGAGCAGGAGCCAGAGCCCACCAACCACTGACCTGACCTGGGAAAGAAACAGGGTTGTACTGTACACCTCCGTGACCAACGACAGACAGCCTACCTGTCTGTGTCTGTGTTGTACTGTACACCAACGTCAGTGACCAAAGACAGACAGCCTACCTGCCTGTGTCTGTGTTGTACTGTACACCAACGTCAGTGACCAACGACAGACAGCCTACCTGTCTGTGTCTGTGTTGTACTGTACACCGTGACCAACGACAGACAGCCTACCTGCCTGTGTCTGTGTTTATGTATTATGTATTATGTCTTTGGTGAAATGGGCTGTGTACATCCAACATGGTGGAGTTTCTTACACTGACAGTGAGAGACAAAATGCTGGACAAACGTAGCAGTGCATATGATTGGGTGCATGGTTCAAACTTCACCATGTCTATCAGAAAATATCCCATGTGTCTGTAGGCTACACTACAAGCACTGGCGTGTGCACTTCTTGACTTATTGATTCTGTTTATTGTATGCTTGCACAAGTGGTGATGGCATTTAATATATCTGCTGTAAGGATTTAAAGAATATGTCTGTACTGCCAATCAATTTTGTGTTCGTTTCAGCTGTTTTGATGTCTGCACAATGAACCTGTGTGGGTGAAGTTGATCGTAAAGTGCATAGGAGGTTTTGTAAAGTGTATTTCTATTGTCCATTGTCCACCTGTATTAGTTCAGGTGTGTTTAAGTGTTAATATTAAAGTGCTTTTAATCTAGACTCTATGTTGCCTTCTGGTTCCTTACACAGTGATGACATGCACCATATAGGCAATGAACACTGAATCATCGCAGGGAGGGGATCCTTATGTTTTATTTGGAACATGACAAGAGTAAAGACCAGCGCCCTCAGGCAGGTTGTGTGGCATTGTGTAAGTCAGAAATAATACGACGTGGAGGCTCTTGTGCTCTATTTCCTTGGTAAAATGTTACATTTTATACAGAAAGGCCTCTATTACTGAGTCACTATTGTTACTTTATATTCTCATTATGGTTATAATTAAGAAATAAGTACATTTCCCTCCAATTTACATATACAATACAGAATCTTTTGGATTAATTAGTTAAGATTTTTTTTTCCAAATATGCAGTATGTGTCATTCAAAGTTAAATCTCAGCGCAAACCATGTCTTTGCTTGCATAAGGATGGCGTGTGGGCTCACTGGTTCTCATTTGAGCGCGGTTAACTGAGATTAACACCTCTACCGAATCTGTGCTGCAAAGCTTATCTCTGATTCATATTACATATTACTTCCCTTTTGTTCCATTTTGATTGAAGTTTCTTTGAGGGAAAATGTTAATTTGTTCACCCACAAACAGGCATCAAGTAGTCGGGGCCTAGAAATATGAATTCCGTCGGTCACATCCATTTAAACTTAAGAACAAATCTCTTTTCTCTTCTTGAGGCTTTCATTATTTGTGTCCTTCTCTAGCAACCAAAATGCAAGCCTATTCAATAAGGACCGGGCCATACACAAAATTGGTTTTATAAAGTTCCACAAATCGCGATTCACTTGAACATGTGTTGTTTGTCAAATGTTCATATTTCAATAGGATATGTGAGTCTGGAGAAATGAGCATCAGGCAACCTCCGCCCACCGTCCATCTGTCCGTCTGCGTAGCCACATGCTTTCCGGCGTCTTTAACAGGAGCTTTTCACATCTTTCGTTTGCCTGCCCATTGATGATTCCAGTAATGAGACATTTAAAATCACGGCGCAATTTATTCGGCTTGGATTAATGAAGTGAGAGTGTGCCGTTAAAAATACAATTTACAGACGAGTGTTTTATAGACTAGAATTCACAGAGTAACAATGTAGTTATAAAGTAGGCTACGTTGCATTCGACACTGAATCGCACAATGATCATAACTGCTACAAATTGCGACTTTATATGCGGGTTTGTGCTTGCGCACAGACGTTGGGTACAAACCCGTTGATTAAAGTTTTTTTTTTTTTTAATGGGCTGTTGTACAAATTAAAGAGGCTTAGAGTAGGCTATATATTTCTGTACACGCAGGCCTACAGCCATACCTCAATAATCAATATTGACGATAGGTAAAACTATTATTTGGTACGCTGGTATAATTGGCTCGGCCTATTTAGTTATAAACTTAAACATTAATTAATTTATAATTTCTAATATATATATATATAGGCCTATATATAAGTTTACATTTATAGACTTATACACAGACTTCGTACAACTAGCATATGACGTTCTCTTTCCACGAAATAAAACAATCGCGGGTCAAATTAATTTTTACCGTCTGGAAGCATGACAAAAGTAAAGCAATGCTTTAATTTAAAGACAATTTAAAGAAATGCTTTAATTTAAAGACAATTGATTTTTGTCATCAGACAAAATGTTAAATCATTCAAGAGGATAGTTTACATTTATAAAAGGAGAATTCTCACTCCTGTGTCGGAGTCTTCAAAATGTAGGCTTGTATAGTTGTCCCATTTTTGTATATTCTTTTTCATGTAATTACAAGACTCTCAAAAGGCTATTTTACTGAATGTAAATTAGGATTGTATTAAATAAGCCTAGTGACAACATTAATTGTTTAAAGTTGTTTCTTTGAAACGATGAGGAGCAGATTAGTCGGACTGTGCAAAAATATCTAGAACTGTGCAGAACGTGGACTATGAACTAAGATTATCTAGGCTACTTGTCGTATTTTCTATTTAAGAAACATTTACGTTTACATTTACATATTTTTTATTTACTACATTTGTGTTGTTAAATTGGCATGTTAAAATTAACCATATTAAATTAAACATTGAACAAATGATACATTAAACAAAATAACAACAACAATAATAATATCTTAAAGTTTTCCATCGAGGTTCAAGTTGTTTAAAATTGAAGACTAAATGTTTTAGACCTTTTAGCTATATTAGTTATATTTAGCCTTTATAAAGGCCCTCAATCTATGCAATCTATCTATTTTTAAATAGCCAATGAATAAGGTCGTGATGTTATTCATTTATAGGCTAAACTGTTTCAATAACAGTATAATCATTTCAAATACATAAGTTGGGTTTGGTTATTTTGTTTGTCAACGTTCTAAGAAATAGGCCTAGACAAGGTGATATTTGCGCAAATTCTGCCGTCGATTGCTACAATTCCGCTCTTTCCCTCTCGTGATGGCGGCGGAATGCAACACATCGCATCACTGTCAATGTCATCTCTCACACACACCAAACACTTACTGGCGTTTACGCGCAGAGAAGAGGCGATGCCTTCTGGTAGAATTCAGTCCTTGAGGATTCAGCTGTTTATCTGAGGAGATCTCTAGCTGAGAGAGCATAGCCCAGATTCCCCGGTGGATTTGTTTAACAAAAAAAGGGGAAAAGCTGTTAATTTGTTAAGGTATCGAAACCCACATATTAAATATCAACTAGACTTTACTGCTTCAGTTCCATGTCCCTTGCCTAAAAGCACGAGATTAATAGTTATTCAGTGTCAGGCTTCCTGTAAAATAATTCTTGAGAAAAGTAACCGCACGACAGATTCACCTGATTTCGCTGGTCTGGTCAGTTTATGGGGCGCATCTGTAGGCTACTTCAAAAGAAAAATATGCTTTTATACTGTATCTGTTGTTTGTTTTGTCAAACACAGCCCTACGATAATATAGACCTACTACTACTCTGTTGAATACTAATCAATTTTCAACAAAAACAAGGAAGCACATTCTTGATGTTTTTTGACCTCTCCAAAAAGACCCTAGCGCCTTGCGCGAAATAATTCGTCGAATCCTGACATGTCAAATGTTGACAAACATCGACCGTCCGCTGACCCAATTGAGCGCCTGTCATCTTAAGCGACTTAAAATGATGTCACACAAAGCCGCAAGGGGACCTGAGATTTGCCAAACGACTTGCCATTTGAACAAGACGCCCGCTTCTAAGAAGCACCTCCTTCAAGACGCGGGTGAATTGCAGTCACCCATTGGGGCTAAGGACCGCGACCAGTGGGAAAGTTGTCTCCGCTGATTGATCTAAATTGAGAATAATCCACTTTACTCAACCCGCTTGGAAAGTAACGATTGGCTAGGTGCAGACTGAGTTATTGACCGTAAAGGGTTTATTGAGTGCCAGGCTGATAAGTTCCACTTGTCACGTCCTCAGCGTGGAACGGAGCTACGGAGAGACTTTCGCTTCAAGCCAAACAGACGGCGGCCGATAATGATCTCTCTTGCGGGTCAGTAAGGGGAATCAGATTTATCCGTGCGCAGCAACACCGTATCAAGCCATACAACATCGGTGTTGCGGGACAGTCATGAACAGTGCGTTGTACCACTCAGCGGGATTATTCGGCTCACCATCGGCTTCGGGAAGCTTAACTGCGGGAGGAAACATGATCGCCACGGCCAAGCCACTCGCTTTCTCAATCGAAAGGATTATGGCCAGGACACCTGAACCAAAGTCAATACAGCTCCCCAACGTGTTCCATGCTCCCGGGGGGAAAGCGGACCCAAAGCAAACGCTCAGCGTGAATCCATCCTCACTGCACTGTATGATACCCTTCGTGCCACTTACATACGAACCGGGGCACAAACTTCATATCAACGGACTAGATGGAAACCACTTCGATGTTTCCTCGTGCAACTCAAACGATTTGGTGAGCATAGGTGTGAATTATAAGAGTGAGCATTCGGACGTGACCCCGACCGTGGGACAATATAAACTTTTCCGGCCGCGCGTGGTGAATCAGGCTTCTTTCCACGCGATGGGGGCTGTATGCTACCTGAACTGTGGCGAGAGTTCGTGCCCAGCTCCAGCGGGCATAGTAAATATCCACCCGATGGCCTCTTACTTTTTCAACTCGCCTCTGCAAGGTCGTCAGAAAGCATGCCTTTCGGAGAAGACCAAGGCAAGCCACAGTGCCGACAGGTACCAGTCTGGAGTGGCTTTCAAAGACCTCTCTCAAACTCAGCTGCACCAATACATGAAAGAAAGTGCCCAGATTCTGACGGAGAAACTATTTAAAACCTCCACAAAACTCCACGGCGCTCCACAGAGCAAGCCCAAAGTGTTTACGTGTGAAGTATGTGGCAAGGTAAGACTTCGTTCTTTTTTCCATTGTCTACAAATGCTTAGGCCATTTCAATATTTCAAATTCATATTTTTTTTTGTTGTTGCAGGTGTTCAATGCTCACTATAACCTGACCCGCCACATGCCCGTGCACACGGGGGCCAGGCCGTTTGTATGCAAGGTGTGTGGCAAAGGATTCCGTCAAGCCAGCACGCTCTGTCGCCACAAAATTATCCATACTCAGGTAAAGGCAAATATGTAGCCCACACGATTGCAACAGTAGGAGATTTCAATAAACTGTTATTGTTATAATTCTTTTTATTATCGTCGTCACCATCATCATCACCATTAGTATTAAAAGTATTATTGGTATTGTTGATGCTGTCGTCGTTGCTGTTAGCATTATTATAAGCACTAGTTTTATTATTGTTATTTCAGAAAGACCCTAACTTCTCTGTTTTCATTTGTATGTGCATTAATTATGTGCATTTTATTTTTGTATCTACAATATGCCTATAAGCGACATATAATAACCCTATGTATTTCTAAGAACTATTATGTATTATTTGTGGTTGCTTCTAGTGAACTTAAATTAAATTTAAATTGCAGGAAAAACCACATAAGTGTAACCAGTGCGGAAAAGCCTTCAACCGAAGTTCAACTCTCAACACACACTCACGGATTCACGCTGGTTACAAGCCTTTCATCTGCGAATTCTGTGGTAAAGGCTTCCACCAAAAAGGTGAGGAACAGTCTATTTCACAAATTACAAATAACAACAGATCAATGTTTTTTTTCATAGCTTCGCTATTTTCCCAGTGAATTTAACAAATGTTTCATAGTGGCTAACTCGCATTCGCTTTTCACTGTGAAGTATGACACCCACTTTTTATTCTGAAGGCAACTACAAGAACCACAAGTTGACGCATAGCGGCGAGAAACAGTTCAAGTGCAATATCTGCAACAAAGCTTTCCATCAAGTGTACAATCTGACGTTCCATATGCACACACACAACGACAAGAAACCCTTTACCTGCCCCACGTGCGGCAAAGGCTTCTGCAGGAACTTTGACCTGAAAAAGCACATTAGAAAACTACACGACAACTCGCCCTGTCAAAAGTCGCCGTGTGCGCTCCCAAACGGCAATGCAGAGAGTCACTGATGTTGCCTTGCTTTTCGCATGAACAATGCCTGGAGAAAGGCTCTTTGAGAAGTACACAGTCTCTCCACTGTATAAATATGGCAAGGTGTAGCCTTTTGCGGTTTACATGTTCTGGTAAAACTCACCTGTGGACATCTAAGCATTTACGCGAAGTTCATGACTGGCATTCGGACTTTTTCCCTCAGGAGGATATTATGTTAAATATATATATATTATGTTTAATGTCTCAAACTATTTATTTAAAACTGTGACCCTGTTATTATTTTAAAATAATATTTGAAACTGTGGCTATACTGAGAAGATTCGTTCTTGTGGTATTTGTGTTATGTCTCCCAATTTTATATTACCTTTATTATTTATACGTTTGATTCAATGGCATTGCCAGCCTCTGATTTGAAGTATGTGATTATATGCAAGATTGTTGCTGTAAAAAAAAGTGTCATTGACACACGCATAACGCAATTTAATAACAAATGATTAAAAATAGCCTGATAACACCAGTTGAAAGGAAACAAAAGAATTAAAAGCTTATATATGTCATTTTGTGTCTGTGTTTTGTTTAGGTTATCGAGTGAGGTAGACAGTTTCCCCTGAACATTTCCTTATTCCCGTGATATAGCCAACAGCATGCAACTATTGACCAAAGAGATCATCTTCATAGCAATTTCATATTGATTTTATGAATAATATGCTTACTGGTACTACTATTTCAATAGGCCTCAATCATACTAACAATTAGCCTAGGATTTCTCTTTTGAATTAAACCGCACAATAACATGGCCCACTCATGAGTAATACCTCCCTCCTGCGGAAACTGAACACAATTGCACGTGTGGTTGCAGTCCATAATAGCCCTACACAAAAGCATTCACCTCATTTATCTAAAATATAGCCGCTAGGATTAAGGGATTAACAAAGCGAATATTATTATCCTAACAGCGTGTGGGTTAATTAACATTTAAAAACGAACCTCTCAACCGGGTCTGTTTGACCTTAAGGAAAGATAGATAAATAGACAGATCGATAAATAAAATTTAATACTCCAATTTTCTGAACTGGATATTATTAAAAAAACAAAGGCTAAACGACTTCCAACGGTTACAAAGAATCATGAATCATGACGGCCTTCTAAACAGATTGCCAATATGTTGTAAAAGAAAACGGTAAAATCGGTATCGCACATGTCTTTGTTTTTAAACAGGCTGCTATAGGCTATCACTGTTCTGTTGAAGTGATGCTGAATAAAGTCAATATTCTGTTTTACTCGTGATATTAAAAAAGAAGAATTTTACGCTGGACTCCATTTTAGGTCTTCATATGTAAAGAAGGATTCACTTAAGCTACACTTGGTCGACTCTAAATTGAAGCACACACTGTAAACCTGAACAAGTTCAGAGAACTCAAAACTTTTGATGTAACCGATTACATAAGAAAATTTGAGTAGGCTACATATATTATTATTTGTTTAAGTAAATTTAACTCAAAAATTAGACATCGGCTATTCTGATTTTTTGTGTTATCATTTTCATAATTTTTGAGTTCTCTGAACTTATTCCAAAATCGTAAAGGATTTAGCCTCGTCAGATATATGTGTTTCTCTGGGTCTTTCTCAAACTATTACGCCCTTAAGTTTTTGAAAGGGTATCTTCCTACGTTCCAAGTTCTTGCGCACGCTCTTACTGTAGAGAGAACTGTCATTGGTCGACCGCCTTCCCAGTGTTTTTTACATTTACATCTGTGATTTAGCAGACGCTTTTATCCAAAGCGATTGACAAGAAATTTTGCATTCATCATGAGCAGTTTAGGGGTTCACACTTATACACTTGGTAGGAGGAGTGGGGAATCGAACTAGCAACCTTCCAACCTCTGGATTACTAAACGACTCCTCTATCTTAAAGGCACCCAGTGCAACTTTATGTAAACATTCAATGAAAAATAAACATTCAATTTCTAGTCTTTTTTACACGTAGTAAGTTTCAATAACTCCATACCATTACATATCGACATTCAAGGAGCAAAGATGAGACGTTGTTGTGTGGTGAGAACTGATAGAAAATCGTAAACAACAACAATCGCCGGTGGGGAGAAGCCATTTTTCCATTGACTGGAAGCCTGCTTTATTTATTGTAGGTTACAAAAAATAAAGAAAATGGCGGCGATTGTTGTTGTTATCGATTTTCTATCAGTTCTCACCACACAACGACGTCTCATCTTTGCTGCTTGAATGTCGGTATCTAATGGTATGGAGTTATTGAAACTTACTACGTGTAAAAAAGACTAGAAATTGAATGTTTATTTTTAAGCCTCGAAAGTTGCACTGGGTGCCTTTAAGTCTGCTGTGTCCGTCTCTCATCGCAAGAGCTTTGCAATCGTGTTCTCGACGTTGATGACGTCAGATACTAACATTTTTTGAGTTATCAGGCAATGTTAACTCAAACAAATACATTCCTATACAATTAAAACGTCTGCACTTGCTCAGAAAACTAATACATTTTAAGTTGGGTCAACTAAATACCAGGTTTTAAGTACTGAATACATAATGTTAATGAGTTAGTAGAACTGTCTTGGTTTACAGTGCAGGTGTATAACTGGGAATCTATGAGCTGAAATAGAACACTTGTAGAAAACAGCCTAGAAGCCAGAGTCACAATTGCTAGTGAAGCCAAATAGTAGTTCAGGATTCATCCTCCCGAGAAATCCATTTATTAATGTCTAAACATGAAGCACATGTTTTTATTCAGTACTGAGCTATAGAAAAACATATTTTCTTTTTCATAAAAAAAAGTTTGCAATGTTTTCTGTGTGCGCTCTTGGCTATAAATAAGTCACTCCTTGATTAATCTCTCGTAGAGTTGTTCATTTTAACAACTGGACATTATGCTATGTGTGATACATTGTGTGCCAATGTAACATGTACACATTCATTTTAGTAATTGTAACCCACTAAAGTGGCCAAAACATAACACGTTTGTTTTTAGGACAAACACATGGATAAGCAAGATGACAGTGATTTCATGTGGATTTTGGTCTAACGAGACTAGGAAGGCTTAGGGCTGGGGCTGCTTCTCATCCGTCAAGGTGGAGAGAATCATTCCAGAATCATTCCAGATACTAATCGTTCTTAATTCCAACAGATATCTGCAAGAAAGCTGATGATGTCAAAGGAATGTCACCTTTCACCATCACAGTATCCCAAAGCACACACCCGAATCAGACTAACGGCTCAAGGTGTCTCAGTATGCTCTAGTGGACTCAGCAGGGGAAGCTTCATTCTGCTATGGAGTTCTCTGCCTAAGCATATCCATCTATTCAATGCATCATATTGACACAACCTTGTACTGTTGCACATTTCCTAGATTTTGCTTGTCAATTTGTATTTAAATACATATTTGGCACTGTATATGTAAAATTTACAAAAAAAAAAAATTGTCTTTGTTTGTGTAAACCTACTTGGCTATACACCTATTTCAGCATTTCTGATTTTGGTTATTGGAACATGTATATTAAGGTTATGGTATTTGGTAGATACTTACAGAGCAACTTTTAAAACAAAAATAGAAAAACATCAACCAAAAATAAACCACAATGCAACAAAATGCATATAACAATAATACATAAATATAAAAATGGTAGGACATGTAACAGATACATTAGCATGACATATTTTAAAATGTTTTAAAAGGTGGGTCTTTAAATGTTTGAATATACCAAGGCTGTTAAGGCTTTGTCAGCATTCATCAGCAACCGATTTCCATATAGGAGGAACAAAGTGGTTGAGATAAGGAATAGATCAGAATGATCAGAACTGAAAAAGCTCGGTGCCAGTGGCTGTCTTTCAGGTGAGAGTAAGACATATAACTGTAGTTCTTGCAGCTTGCAAGAGCAAGTGAAGGGTAATCAGCAGAGTAATAATCTTTGGCTGACCAAAGACCAAAAGGAAGGCCCTGTTCTGAATCATCTGTCTGTAACATCTCACCTGACACACAGACAGGCCTGAGAATAGCAAGACTAGCATTGCAGCAGCTTGTCTAGAAATGACCAGGGCCTGCACAATCAGTTGTTAAGCATATTATATGAGATATGGTCTGATCTTCCACATACCATAGAGAAAACTGACAGAACCTTGAGACACGTGCGCAGAGAAACTAAGTTGGTCATGGATCATGATGTCCCAGTTTCTTGCAGCTGTAGTTGGGGTCAAGTCAGATGTGAATATTATTTTGGATAACCGGATTGACGGGGAATACCAGGAGCTCAGTCTTCCAAAGATTGAGCTGAAGGTGATGGGACTTCATCCAATCACTGAGGTGTGCTGAGATTCAGGCAGAACTTGTGGCATCATCTGAGGGGAAGGTCAAGTAGCCTACGGCTTAGTGTCAATCTCATACCAGAGGCAGGAAACCCCACGGGAACGAATTATCTCACTTAATAAAGAAAACAGGAGGAGTCCAAGACACAGAGACAAGGCAAAAGAGCAGTTTCCGTAGAATGATCAAAACAGGATCCAGTAAATTATTCAAGAATCTACCATAACAATGGATACATGGAGATAGACAATGGAGACCTATGATTCTTCACATTAGACAGGTTAAGTCAAACTTTCTTCAGCAACAAAGGGGACCATGCTAGTTAAGCCTTTACCAGCAGGCTAGCAACTCAAAAGTGATATTACCTGGTAATCAGTAGGCCTATATGATCCCTTGGATAGTAATACGGCTATCTCGTTCCCTGTAATCTCTCGACCAATGTCAGCAGTCAACTAAGCATGGTTAGTGTCTGTATTAAATTGATGAATTGCTGTGCAGGAAAAACAGCAGCCTGAAGCTACAGATGTAGAGCAGGGTGATGATGAATCAGCACCAGGGGTTCTGATGAGACGTTGAATGGTCCATTTTGGTTTGCATCAAAATGCAGTTTTTTAAGGGATTTTTAGACAATGTTACCCATGAAAGTTATCATTCACAATGGCTATTTTGAGAATAAATGTTATACTTGTAGGTAGTGAAAAGGTGCAATAAATTGGGATGCCCAAATGTAAGCATCATATGCATTATTTCATTGCACAGAAATCCAGTAGGCTACAGATGATGCACAGCCTAGTAGCCTAGCCTACAGCTCCATAAAACCTGAACAAATTATCTACATATTAAAATATGTCCTTACCCATGCTCAGACCAAACCTACGCCCTTGGATAATGGTAAAAACAATGTGTTATGATGAGGAGTTTCAGTGGACTGTGTTTTAAAGTATTTTACTTATATTTAATTATTCTGAATATAAAGAGAAAATATTACACAACAGTGACATTACAAAGCACAGCATTTACCTCTGACAATAATGAAAAGACATGAAGAAAACTGGTACGGGAGACCACGTAGAGGCGTATGGTAACATTAAAAGAGATGCAGGAATTTCTGACAAGTAGGCTTCTGGTCCCTCACGACAATTTTTATATATTGATTTTGTCAAATGGCTGCAGACCTTCACTTAATACTCGGTTGCGGTCTATAGGCCTACATGGGAATGCACTTTTTTAGTTTGCCTTGAAGTTAGTAACGTGCACAGTAACTCTCACAGATCGGGTCTCTCTCCCTTTTTCATATAGGCTTTGAATCCCATTAAAAACAACATGGGAAGAAACACATTTTCATTAAAACGTAGTCTTCCATGTAGCCTATTTAACGAGGCGCTACGGAGATCGAACCTCCGCGAGGGGTGGGTAAAATGCAAGGTCTTCTATGTCGTTTTCTATATTTAAAAAAAGCAGTATTTATTGTTACACCAGGTTCTATTGCTCTTAGCTTGATTGTTCTCTCCCTTGTACGTCGCTTTGGACAAAAGCGTCTGCTAAAAGACTAAATGTAAATGTCTCACGCCAGATAACCTAGCTATTAACTATAGCCTAGCCTACTTGTTAACTTGCTTATGGAACCATCTTCATAGTTGGCAGGTGTTAATATGAACATGTGTTGATATGCTCATGTTAATATGAACTTGTGTTAAAAGCTGTACAGGCACCCTAAGGGTTTCTACCTTTTTCCATTATGGGAAGACTGGGAAGATCAACTAGATCAGTGGTTCTCAACCTTTTTTCAGTGATGTACCCCCTGTGAAATATTTTAGCTAAGTAGGCTACCCCCTAACCAGCGCAAAGCATTTTTGATTGAAAAAAAATATGTAGGCCTAATACACAGTGCTATGCCATCATTGTCTGATTTATAAAACAACACTGAAGATTGAACATTGTTGCATGGAACTGAGTGCGTTTGCAATTACACATTTCTTTAGTAAGAAACTTGTGCTTGTGCTTCACTGAAAATCTTTGTCAGTCTTGGTGGCAGGGAGGCAACTGCTGTGATCAAGCTCTTCCCTGCACAGTCTGTTTCTCTGCTTTGT
The DNA here is from genome assembly GCF_963457725.1 of Sprattus sprattus. Lineage (NCBI taxonomy): Eukaryota > Metazoa > Chordata > Actinopteri > Clupeiformes > Clupeidae > Sprattus > Sprattus sprattus. Next base: position 35,248,622 of record NC_137926.1, read on the forward strand.
TTTGATCACAGTCATTTCAGAGAAGAGGCCTCACATAAATATGTGGAGGCAAAGGGTAGTAGCTGCTCCAAAGCTCTCTCTCCCAGGTCAGGGTGCTCCTGTGTGAGTGTGGATGTGGCAAACTTCATTTGGAGGCCACGGTCATGACACTTCCAGGAGTGTTTCCAGATGAGTGACAGGTAGCTTACTTCCACATGCTTCGGACAAGAGAAATGGGGTTTTCACCCAATCCAGCTGTTTAGATTTATCCTCCATATCAGGAAAGTAGGAAATTGAAAATTAAATGTTTTAATCAAATTAATGTCCCACGATGTCCAACTTGACTGGAGCTCTGTCCACATCCTCAGAGAGAAAATCATCCATCTGAGGAAAGCAGGTGTAATCCCCCAGTGCAGAGGCTCTTCTTCACAGCTCTGCTTTCTTCAGGAAGCCTCCCACCTTGTCATACAGTTTTAAAATGCTGGTGTCCTTTCCCTGCAGATCTATTTAGTTCGTTCAGTTTGCTGAATATATCTGCCAGATAGCACATATTTGCAACTGTGTGGCATGGGGAGATAGGTCTGTGCTCAATCAGAAAGGTGTGTACTTCAGATCGTAATTCCAACAGCCGTTTGAGAGCAGCATAGTTTTGTGTGTTCAGCTCCCATGTTTTCGCGAACAAAATTGCGCTTATTATACAGTTACTTGCCAAAACGATAGAAGACATTCCTCCAGAATACCTATTTTTTAATGAGTTTGTTGCCATTTCGTGATTTCCGCTAAGAAAAAAATAGTTTTTCACACACCTACCCACCTTCTGACTTCAAGTTTCAATGACCTTCCGTTACGTACTTGCGGGATGATACTTGCGGAATGAATGAAAGATGTGAATGAAAACCTGTTGCCAATGGCAGCGGTCATAAACTTTTCGCAGCAGTGAATATCAAGAAATTACAAACGTAATTTTTTTTTAAACGGGACGCGAGAAAATGCATTGATTCCTATGGGTCGGCGCGCTTTGCGTGTGCGCCCTTTCTCCACCATGCGTTGCGTCTTTGTAGCGTTTTTTAGGTGCGCTTAAAAGTTGAACTATTCTCAACTTTCCAGCGCAAGGCAGGGAGGCACGGGTGGTGTTCGGCCGTAGCCACCGAGGTTTCATTAGGCAACAACACACATGGGATTATCCCTTACCCCACTCCCACGAGTGCTATATTGCTTTTTTAAACCAATTCTACAGTCAACAAATTAACATTTCAACACGAAGTTATTGATTAAAAATGGTTTATTTCGCATTTGTTCTTCCGCAACAAAAAATAGTTCCATTGTCAACGTCTTGGTTTGGAATTTTATGAATTTTGAATGCGCTTTCATCGCGGAGTGATTTATTATTAGCTGTGAAAAGTCTATTCACCAGGCTGTTTTGGCCGCTGCAGTTTGCCAAGGCGTTACTGAAGCGTCTGCGCCTGTAAAAAGACGCTTATGTGTATTCGAACCCTATGGCTGCATAACCTGAAGCAACGTTTAATTTCTCAAAATCATCTTACCAATAAAAGGCAGTCTTGGGGTAACAGTGATCACAATCACTTGTGGATGATGTTAAATGTCATTAAACATAAACATTTAACAATCCTGAGAGAAATAATGGGAGCAAGGGCTTACTCTGATACCAATGTAGTGAATGAAGGGATTGACGTCGTCGTCCTCCCCCCCCCCCCCCCCCCCCCCTTTCCATTAGCCTATCCTTCTCAAACACGGTAATTCAGTTGCCAGGCAGGGGATCTATGAACGATTCGATTTAGCGACTATTCCCACTCACCATAACACTAAATAAACACTTTATAAATGCAAGGTGTAGCATTTTTGCTTGAAATGCCTATTCCATACAACATTTAAGTGGCTAGTTGAACTTGCACTCGCACCACAACTACAACACAACTACATTGAATTTAGTTTTAAGTGACAGGATGATTAGATGTAACATTGAATAAACAGCGGCTTTTTAACATAAATGTACGGTTTGGATCGTCAGCCTTATTTTTACAAAAACATAAAATAAAGTGGAAAATATGTTTAAGTCATATAGGTTTTGGTCTGACGAGGTAAGCAATACTTTGCTTTGGGTCTGTTTTTCATAAGAAAGAACATGGGCTAGTCAAGGTGGGGAAATGTGTTTCTTCAAGAAAACTGAATTTGTAAAGGAATTTCACCTTTCAGCATGACCGTAACCCAAAGCACACCCAAAACAATTGCTGTTCTTCAGCAGTTAGTTTAGGGGTGTGCACACTGATGATTGTTGCGAAGTGTTTTATAGGTGTACACCTACAATATGTAGGACAGGATTTGTGTACACCTGCAACCTGTAAAATGTGTTCATGGCTTAACAACACAATGCATTTTTCCACAATCACATTGATTGATTCACCTACTCTCATTTTGCCATTGATTATGAACGATTCTAATTAACTGGGAAATCCTGAGATTATGACGTAGTAGGGGAGAGCGGGGTAATGTGAGACACCCCCTGTAACTAGGCTAAGGAACACATTTGTGGTCAAGTGACAATTTTCAAGCAATTCCCATTCCCCCCTTGCCATGAAGGAGAGGTTGGTGCTGGTGCTGTAGAAAGTATGTTTTTGCACAAAAATGTGTTTTTTGCCTGTAAAAGTAAATTTTCTTGATGTGAACTTAATCAACTGTTGTGTCAAAGCAAATTGATTCAGGTAGAAAAACTTATATCAGGTTGATGAACTTCCAACATATAAAACCATGTGACTGATGTTGGTGAAGATTAGCCTGAATTGCTTAGAGATGTTTGTTTTTTCTAAAAAAGTGGCTGCGAGGTAAAGTGAGACACTGTTTAGAGAGATCTAACCCTGGCAAAACACTCCCCATCTACCAGATTGCAGGACTTGTGAATGAGGCCTTCTTGTCAGCAGTGACACAACGGAATATCTCTTCTGGATTCAAGTCCACTGGGATTTTCCCATAACCAAGCTATTTTCCCTGAGAAAGTGTTTGCACCATCTATGTTGTCAGACCGGCCAAATCCTGAGCTGCACTCCACTGGTCCATCCACTTCAGATGACTGTAACCTTTGCGTCGGGGTGCTGTTCGCCCTGCCGGGGCTTATTTTCACGATAATGACCGGCGTTCTATACATTATCCCTTACAAAATGAGTACACGGCTGATGTTCTAATCCAGCTGGGTCTAGTCCTGTGTTCTGAGTCCCAGGCTGTTCTAGCTGGTTCTGATTATGGTCCTATGACTACTGGGTTCTAATTTAACTGGTTCTATCTGTCATTTGAATGTTAACAAAAACATTTTGAATTATATTATGTTGTATATGATTTTGTTCGGAGTTACTTTCAAGTGTTAAAAAAAAATGCTTAACTGACCAATCCCCTTGATTCTGTTACTAGTCCGATATAAGATTTGAAATGTGTAGTTGTCAATCTAGCTGTCAGGATTCTTACTGTTACAACATGTGGTAGTTTTAAAGTGGAAAAAGTAAGTGGATCACTTTACCCCGTTGATTTATCTGGTCTGACCACTTTTTTTAAAACAATCATATTTTCACTGCCCTTTGTCTTGAAGTCATTCTGATGATTTCAATTGCTAGGAAACATCCTGAATAAATGGGATATGTGTAAATTTTACTGATATATCAATTAAGCTCGCCTAGAGGAGCGCAAATGTAAAAGAAATTCTCACATTACCCCACTCTCCCCTAACGTGGAATAAGATCCAAGTATTCATTTTAACTGAAGCCATTTTAAATACAAAGAAGTCAGAGGTATTAGTTCACTTGTATTAGGCTGTTTGTTTTAATATTTAATTTGTATGTTTTTCAGCCTTAAACATACAGAATATGACAAATGAGGAAATATCAGATATCCACATGCTAGAGTATAAAAGCCTTTCATGTGATGATTTTAACACCCTGACACGACAAAACTGGGAGTATAACCAGCAACACAACACTTATACCACAATTAGATTAATACCAAGACATGATGACAATTGCACACTAATTTTAGCCTTTGAAAAATGGTCAATAATGGCCCCCAAAATATGTTAAATGTCTTATCTTGAAGTATGAAACTATCTCACACAGCCACCTCTGAAAAGAAGAAGAAGGGAAAAAGAAGAGAAAGAAAGTTTTTGAGTCAGTGGTATCAGCCTATATCATACATCAGCAAAAAACATTGGAAAATGTCCTGCCAGAAAAACCTCTAGCGCTGAGCAAAATGAAAACAAAGGGCTAGGCTTCCATCCTGCACATACACCTGTCACAAATAGATCGGACAGTAGGGTCTTCTTCTTAGCTTGATTTTCGAATAGTGTAGTCTGTGTAAGACTGCTGCTATATGAGCTGAAAGCAGGCATTCATTGAGCATTAATGTATTCTATGCAGGCCTTCCCATTCATTGGCTGACAGTACCGCACCCATATCCACCCAGCACCCAGACTGTGCTCAAATGACGCAACATAATGTTCTGAAAAAAGAGACGCTATGTTAGCATCAAAAGGCTGCAGACCTGGAACCGCCTCAACATCAGGAACAAATTGTTTGTACAAAGTGACATATAAAGAACAAGAAAGTTGAGCAAAAGATGCAAAATGTCCTATATACAGATCTTTAACAGTTTTTAGATGATTACTTATCCATGTTACACAACAGTTTATCAGTCAAGTCTCCAGGATTGTTTTGACACCACTGGCTGGCTTATGTTTAGGGAGGCAGCAGATGGGGACATTTATGAATACACAGACACTGTTTCCAGCTACATCCATCATTGTATTGAAGACATCGTACCGAAGAAGGCTGTCCAGTCTTTCCCCAATCAGAAGCCATGGCCGCGGTTGGGACCAACCTGAGAGCCTGGTCTGCCGCCTTCAACTCTGGGGACCCTGATCAGTACAGGAAGACCAGATACGACCTTCTGAGGGCCATCAATGCTGCAGAACCAAGGTGGAGTCCAGCTACCATGGCTCTGATCCCAGGTGCATGTGGAATGGATTAAGAGCCATCACAGACTACAAAGGGAGGGGTTGCAGTGAGACCCAGTCCTCTGTCCTTCTTCCAGATGAGCTGAATGCCTTTTACGCTCGTTTTGAGAGGGACAGTGACCCCCCTGCAGTGGAGCTACCTGAAAGCCACACCAGTGGTGTGCCTACTATAACTGTAGCTGAGGTGAAGCACTGCTTAAAAAAGATCGACCCTCGCAAGGCACCTGGCCCGGATGGTATATCAGGTAGGGCCCTCAGGGGCACTGACCAGCTAGCAGCGGTCTTCAGCGTCATCTTAAACCTCTCCCTCAGCCTGTCTGTACTACCCATCTGCTTGAAAAGGACCACCATCGTCCCAAGAACACCAAGGCCACCTGCTTGAATGACTATCGCCCGGTAGCACTGACCTCTGTGATCATGAAGTGCTTTGAGTGGCTAGTCAAATCATTCATCTGCTCTGTGCTGCCTCCCACCCTGGACCCTATGCAGTTTGCATACCGGTCCAACAGGTCTACAGTCGATGCCATAGCCCTGACCATGCACACCGCCCTATCCCACCTGGACAAAGGGAATACATATGTGAGGATGCTGTTAATTGACTACAGTTCAGCATTCAATACCATCATCCCCTCCAGACTCGTCTCGAAGCTCGTAGACCTGGGACTAAGCACCCCCCCATGCAAATGGCTCTACGACTTCCTGACTGGGAGGTCACAGGTGGTGAAACTCGGTGACCACTCCTCATCCACAGTAGTCACCATGGAAGGCACCCCCCAGGGCTGTGTGCTCAGCCCCCTCCTGTTCTCCTTGTTCACACAAGACTGTGCAGCTACGCACAGTTCCAACCTCATTGTCAAGTTTGCTGACAACACAACCATTGTGGGCCTCATCACTGACAATGACGAGTCAGCCTACAGAGAGGAGGTTGTTACCCTGACTACCCCGCAAACAGGGGCTGCCCCAGGACGTTAACAGGACATTCGCAACGTCCCCAATCGTCCCCAATTGGTCCCCGCCACAACGTTCGCTAGAGGACGTTACCAGAAAGTTTTTGACGTTCGTAGCAAGTCTACGTTTGGTCCTTCTGTGACGTTCGCATGAGTCTTAAATCGGACTTTTAGGGAACGTTCTAATTTGGCCTCTCAGCACACGTCCCCAGGACGTCCTTCAAAAACGTCCCTGTTACCTTTACCTGTGGTCCTCTGTGTGACATTCGCATGAGCCTTAAAACGGACTTTTAGGGAACGTTCTGATTTGGTCTCTCAGCACACGTCCCCAGGACGTCCTTCAAAAACGTCCCTGTTACCTTTACCTGTAGTCCGCTGCGTGACATTCGCATGAGCCTTAAAACGGACTTTTAGGGAACGTTCTGATTTGGTCTCTCAGCACACGTCCCCAGGACGTCCTTCAAAAACATCCCTGTAACCTTTACCTGTGGTCCTCTGCTTGACGTTCGCCTGAGCCTTAAATCGGACTTTTAGGGAACGTTCTGATTTGGTCTCTCAGCACACGTCCCCAGGACGTCCTTCAAAAACGTCCACGTAACCATTATCTGTGGTCCTCTGCAGGACGTTTGCATGAGCCTTAAATCGGACTTTTAGGGAACATTCTGATTTGGTCTCTCAACACACGTCCCCAGGACGTCCTTCAATAACGTCCACGTAACCATTACCTGTGGTCCTCTGCAGGATGTTCGCATGAGCCTTAAATCGGACTTTTAGGGAACGTTCTGATTTGGTCTCTCAACACACGTTCCCAGGACGTCCTTCAAAAACGTCCACGTAACCATTACCTGTGGTCCTCTGCAGGACGTTCGCATGAGCCTTAAATCGGACTTTAAGGGAACGTTCTGATTTGGTCTCTCAACACACGTTCCCAGGACGTCCTTCAAAAACATCCACGTAACCATTACCTGTGGTCCTCTGCAGGACGTTCGCATGAGCCTTAAATTGGACTTGCATGCATGCATTTATCTCAAGTCGGTTAGATTACTGAAACGCACTCTATGCTGGTCTAACAAAACAGATGTTAAACAAACTTCAACTTATCCAAAATGCAGCTGCTAGAATAGTCACTAGCAGGGACGTGCTAAGGTTGCTCTGGCAACTGCCCGTTTGCCCTCCCCGAGTAAAAGTGCCCCTCCAGGAAAAATAATAAAAAATAATATATACATATATATTTTTTTCCCTCGGAGGGGCACTTTTACTTGAGGAGGGCAAACGTGCAGTTGCCCAAGAATTTCATGCAGACCTAGTTTTTAAAAATCGCCACCCGAAACATGTCATTAAGCAGCCTTCTACACTTCCAATCGATAAGCCTATGGGCAACGAGAGTGAAAGTCAGTAGGGGGAGGGGGGCATGCGCCCTCCTCTGCTTACTCTGGTACTGCACGCGACTGGCACCTGAGCCTGCATTTTCGCCCTTAAGAGACGGCCAGGGTTGTTTTCTTCTGTGTTGATATAAAAACTGCTTTAACGTTGTCAGAAAAGGTGAGTTTTTAATTGTAGAAATGTATAACAAACGAACAATCATCATCATGTTTTATGAAATTAATTAAAACCTTCATAAATCGAGGCTCAGTTTGCCACGTTTAGCCTAAATAATCAGATGGCTAGTTTGCCTACCAGACAACCAGCCTGTTATCACATGCTGATGTTTTGGTAGGAAAACTAAGCTACATGTCTGCTGATGGTCAATTTGTAACATCTCGTTTTAACAATAAGAATAAATAATGGAAATAATGCATCACATAAATGATTTAATTCAAAATGGTAAAATTTCGAAATCCTATCACTATTTTGGGTGTTGTTCTTCTTTGCTTTCTTTAGTAGGCAGGCTAATCTCTTGTTTGTTTCCAAGTCTATAGCATAGACATTAACAAAGTTCTTAGTTAGGGGATTGATAGCTGTATTGTAGTGTTTTATTTATTTATATTAATAAAGTTCCTGTTGTTGTCAGTTCTCCATATAGTCCGTGTGATTTTTAAAACATTTTGCCGGGGGGTGGGGGGGGGGGGGGCAAATACTGTGCACGTCCCTGGTCACTAGGACTTCAAAATTTAATCATATCACCCCTGTTCTTAAATCACTTCACTGGCTCCCTGTACAATAAAGAATTGAGTTTAAAACACTCCTTCTTGTCTATAAATCACTAAACGCCCTTGCCCCACCCTATATTTCCGATTTGATTTCTTTTTATGATCCATCGGGTTGCCTAAGGTCCTCCAATAAATGGTTTCTCACGACCTCAAGAATAAACACCAATGCTGCACACGGTGCCTTTAGTTACTGTGCCCCAACCCTCTGGAATAGCCTACCTCTGGAGTTAAGGTCAGCGCACTCAGTGCTCTCTTTTAAAAAGGGACTTATAACTTTGTTTATGTGTATTTAATTTTTTATTTCATGTATACATATATATATATTTTGCTAAGTGTGTTTGTTTGTTTGTTTATCTCAACGCACATTGTGTCTATGTATATCATATGAAATGTGCTATATGAATACACTTGAACTTGAACTTTTAGGACATTTTGCTGATTTGGTCTCTCGGCACACGTCCCCAGGACGTCCTTCAAAAACGTTCCCGTAACCGAATGGTAAATGTGGTCCTGCGAGACTTCGCATTCGGTCCTTCAAAAACGTCCCCTTGACGTCCTCTGATGGTCCTCTCTGAACGTTCCCCAAACGTAAATGTGTATGGCTCCCTTGACAGCCGGGGGGCACGCTGCAGGACATTCCAAGAACGTCCCGAGGACATTGCAGTGACGTCTGGGAAATGTTTTCCAGACGTCCTGGGGACGTAATTCAAGGACATTAAAAAGATGCACCGTGAACGCTAGATGTACTTTTGACGAGATATACAGCTGTTAGACAGTTAAAAAACATATTGTAGCGACCTGTATGTGTTGATGCGTTGATGTTCATTGTGTTGTCTGTGTTGTCAGCTCATGTGTAGGATGCTATGCGCTGCGGGGCCTGGCAGAGTAGCTGGGGGGCGGCGACACCTGGATGAGATAACGCGTTTTGTTGTTGTTGAGCCTCCTCATGCTTGCGTTTTCGTGTCAGTCGCAGTGATGTACGTGCCACAGTGATGTGCGTTGAGGTTTGTGGCTGGTGAGGCACTGACTCTTTCAGAGTTAGATTTACAAATATATAAACCCAATATCTAAAATCACCATTCAATTGGCAGCTTGCACATTGAGGACTGATTGATTTTCATATCAGCATTCTTTACACAACGAAGGTAAGGTACATACAGTTGGCAGCTGCTAGCTTTTGATGAACTTGTGTTAATATGTGTGAATATGCACTCATGAATATGAACTTGTGAAAAATAACTCTTTCATACAAAGTTGCACAGGCACCCTGAGGGTTTCTACCTTTTCAAATTATAATTGTAAGAGTTAAATCGAGGAGACTATAACATCAGAGTCATTCCATGCCAAACGTACCAATTTAAGAAAATCTCCCCACCCGACCAAGATTTGGCTGAAAAAAATTCAAGGTTGTTCATACACAGCTTAATAGGAATAGTCCCAAATATAAGCTCTTTACAAAAAGATGTTTTAGCAACTATGCCATGTGCCAATTTCGAATTGCTATACTGTAACTAGAAAAGTATTTAAACAAGCTCATTCAAACTTTCTAGGCTTACTTGAAGAATATGAACTTCTAAGGGTGTGGCTTGGATATAGGCTATCATAGTATTCGGTGTGCTTGAATTTGCGCACGTTCTGTTGCAGCATCTTTGAAGGCCTGTGGAAAGCTCAATGTTAAAGCCAGAGACTTGATGTTATAGACAGACCTTCCTATGTATATATATTGTATTGGAATCATTACATTTATAGCACAGATCAGTAGAGAAGCATTAATATTTATTTTATTTTATCATTATTAGTTTGGCTAGTTATTCTGCCTCCCTGCCCGCACATCCGTGACGTGCAATGGATGTTAATTAAAAAAGGAATCATTACGGAAAACCCTCAATGCGTAGTGACTGAGATCGCTACAATATGCTTTTCCTCAAACCCTCGGAAAAAATGACTTAAGTTTGTTGGCTGTCTCACACTGTGATAAAGGTGTTAAAGTGACAAAATTATAGCCTATCACACGTGACGGTAGTTCAGTAGGTAGAGAAGTGGTTTAGTAATAGGAAGGTTGCCGGTTCAATTCCCAAGCCTCCTAATCAATTTTGTAAGCGCCCTTGAGCAAGACAGACTGAACAGACTGACTGACAGAGAGACTGACAGACTCCCTTGTCACTACCCTGGGGGGCCCTGCGATCTATAATAATAAAAAAAATTAATTCTAGCTCAGCAAAACCCCCACCGTGCCTGCTACGTTCGCGGTGCGTCTTTTTTACCGTCCTTGAATAACGTCCCCAGGACGTCTAAAACACATTTCCCAGATGTCACCACAATGCCCTCTGGACGTTGTTGCGACGTCCTGCAGAACGTCCCCAGGACCTATAGAAACACGTTTCCCTCGGGACGGTCTTGGAACGTCGTGCAAAACGTCCTAGAGTTGTCAAGGGAACCATACGCATTCACGTTTTTAGAACGTTCAGAGAGACCATTAGAGGACGAGGGGACGTAATTTTGCTTACAGGGTACGTGGTTTCAGGATAATAACCTCTCTCAACATCAGCAAGACAAAGGAGATGATTGAGGACTATAGGAGACGGCAGGTGGAGGAGCACGCACCCCTGCACATCAACGGTCCTGCAGTGGAAAAGGTCAGCTGCTTCAGGTTCCTAGGGGTGAACATCAGCGATGACCTCACCTGGTCGGCTCATACGGACAAGGTTGTCAAAGCGGCCCGGAAACGCCTCTTCTTCCTGAGGAGACTGAAGAAGATTGGCATTAACCCAGTCATCCTCACCAACTTATACAGATGGACAGTACAATAGAGAGTATCCTGACTGGTTGCATCACAGTGTGGTATGGGAGCTGCACAGCCAAGGACCGCAAGGCCCTTCGTAGTGTGGTCAGGTCTGCGGAGTCCATCATCGGCAGGGAGCTCTCAGCCCTGCAGGACACCTACCACAAACGATGCCTCAGGAAAGCTGGCAGGATCCTAAAAGACTGCAACCATCCAGCCTTCAGACTTTTTACCCCGCTTCCCTCTGGAAGGCGGTACCGTAGCATCCAGTCTCGTACACGCAGACTGGAGAACAGTTTTTACCCGAGTGTCCCTGTGTCATTTTGTGCATCTGACAAATAAAAGACTTGTGAGGCTAATATAAAAACATTCTTTGCAAACTCGTGATTGGAAGGTGCTCTGGTCAATCTACAAATTACAGGAGGTAGTTTAGACTAACAAATGGAAAAACTGTCATTGAAACCAGGAAAAACAACATGGCAGAGCTTTAGATCTTGATAATGTCAAAATATCCTAGAACAGCCTGTCAAGTCTTACAAAAACATTATTATGACCTTGTGCTAACATGAAAGAAATACCTTCCAGAAAATAAAATAAGGATTATAAGACTGTGCAAGAGTCACAATTTCCCTTTCATGGAATGTTGAAGTAAAACTGTTACAACTGTACAAAATTGTATAGTGTGTAAAACTCAATCCCTTAGGTTTAACATGCTTAGGACGGATACTGGCACTCAGGAGGTTTGGCCTCCCTGCATGCTTTCCTCCCATGGCCAAGCCTGCAGATTCAAGGCCAGTGCCAGACTCTAGGCTGCCACTAAAAGCAGCAAAGATGTTTTAGTCTAAAGCTAGAAAGCTAACTATCTAAAAGGCATGCAGAAACCTTGCAAACACTTCTTGGCACTATGAAAAGCTTACTAGTATGGTTAGTGGTGTGACGTCACTTGCCAATGTAGTGGGTGATGTCCCTGAGGTCTAAGTCCAAGGACTGGCCTATGCTTCTCACAACAAGGTTGCAAATACATTTACACACACTGAAAAGTTGAGGTTTTCTATGCTCAAACCTTTGTTCACACGTGGGGTTAAAATGTAGGCTGACACCTCAGTTGGGCCTTCATAAAAAGTTTTGCCTATTAATGACCACTGATGTTCCTGCATGGATGATAGACACTGACTTTAGGTCCCCTGCTGGAGGATTACACCACAGGCGGACAGCCTGACAGCAGCACAGGGACATTTCCCATTGTCCTGAGGGTCGTTTTGGCCTGCTGTGAACAGCCAGCTTGACCACTGATAATAAAGCCAGCAGGAATGAGTTGACAGACCACTCGGATCCACGAGTCACTACTACCTGGTGAAATGGATGGTAAAAGGGAAGGAAAGGTAGAACAGGGACTCTGCTACAGACACAGCTATGTCAGTCAAAAACATTAGCTTAATCACACACACACACAGCATACCGAACATGGCTAGCTAAGGAGATAATAATGTGTGACACAACCGGCTACACAGGCTGCACATTTTACGTCTTCGTGGAGGAATTATATCATAGTGTGATAAACGATACAAACATACACACAGAGTAGGCCAACAGCGAAACAAAACCATAATACATCCATGAACATCCACATAGCCTGTGTGACACAGGCAATGACAAAGATCACTTTAACATTACAAATGACTACAATAATATATTAATGTAGCCTACTGATACACTAATGATCATGAGTATGATGGTATGAGTCATTTCACCTATTTTTCAGATTTTTCTTACTTTTATTGATTTGCTGCGTCTACTCATTTGTCATTTCACCACATTTAGTTTTTATATTAGACCTTTGATAGGTAGGAAGGAATGATGACACATGTTTCGGATATCCCAACGTATGCAAATTAATGGAGTTTCAACATCAAGGGGTAAACGAGGACAGGACACCCATGTCCAGTAGCTGCTCAGTAAGAGGGAGGAGACAGTAGAAACCCATGCGTTGTTAAAGAAAAACTGACCCAAAATATGCCTTCGTTACTTTAACAATATCAATTTCACAATATCAATGCTGGCTACGACACCTGTTACCACCCACACGTGAGACCTCAGGTCATATTGCCGTCATAATATTGCGACGGCTACGTCAAGGACAAGAGGCAGATTCTCTCCCAGTAGTTGGATTGGTGGAAGCCCAAGAGGGGTTCAGTTTCTACTGCTGTGACGCAACACACTGAACTCACAGCCGACTGCAAGCAGCTGCGTCCTTGTGTCACTCAATTACATATTCTCTAATTTCGGTTTGATTTCAAACGGTCGTGGAATCTTAACTTGAAGAAATCAACTCGGTGCTAAAGACAAGCTGTTTCCCCAGTCATAATGTCACAAAACTTTTAGAATTGCACGCTGCCACTCACTCATACAAACATTGCTTCATATCAACTAAGCTAAAGTAAGCAAGTTGGCGGAGTTCAGGCCACATCGAACAGGGAAACTGAACTGGACCACAAAGGTAGGAAAGGTGCTTCCTCTTTTACAGTATCGATACTTCTCATTTTGGTTATGTTGTTGCAACCTGTTGATCGTAAAACCGAAGTTGTCTCCAGTTTCGCGTGCTCAGTTCATTAGACGATGATGTTCTGTTCTTAACTTCTTTGCCTCAGAAGAAGTACCTTGTGCCTGAAGCTTCCAATGTGTCACGGCTTCATACCCATCCATGTGCGCTGGCCATGCGTAGAAACTTAGGCGACAGCAATTGTTTCATTGCCACCTAACTTTTATTTCCGCAGAATACAATCTTTGAGTAACATTTCCGCGTGTTGTGTTGAACGTGGAATATTCACGGTTCAAGGTTGATTTTAAAGACATTCTGGCCCCACTGCATTACACTCGTTTCCACATGCAATGTTTCGGATCCTTGTCTAATGAAAAACAATAATAAACTGCTGCTGGACAGGCACCCTTGCATTGTATAAATTGACACAAATGTCAGTAACGTTGCAAATTATGTTTGCATATACCTAATGCAATAGTGGTCATGCTTCTGTGTGTCATGTGTCACCTTGTCATAACCCAACTATGAAGATTCAAATGTTGCATGTAATTATGGTATGCATCTATTTATGGTGGTCTATTTTATAGTTATTCTTGACCTTGAATCCTCTTCCCGGGCAACCTTCAATTGGCTTTGCACATGAATGACCAGTTTATTTGGGCTTGTTTGTCTTTGACTGCTGCCACACTATGAAACATTGTCATCTGTTACCTGATTATCTCTCGCCAGCTTGCAGGTACTTGCAGTGGATCATATAGATATTACATACTCTGCTGTAAGCTGGGCAGACCATGCTGCGACTCATTAGACCTCAGGGCCGGAGCCTGAGGGACTGCCTTTATAGCCAGAAACGTTTCCGTCACCATAAAAATGTGATTGCCATCCGCCGAGAGGATATCAATGTATGGGAGCGGCGGGCACCCCTTGCCCCACGACACGTGAAGGAGATAACTGCTGCTGGCCACAAGGTTCTTGTTCAGCCCTCCAACAGACGAGCCATCCATGAGAAAGTGAGTTGATCTGGGCTGGAGATTATAGAAATGGTTGGCATCATAACTGTTCGTCAGATATCTCCAGAAAAACTTTACCCCTTAAGATCTGGCATCAGAAAGTGCCTTTTGCACGATTCAGTTGAAGCTTGACAAAGAGCATGTTTCATGATGAGACAGCCAGGGTTAATCTTTCCAAGTCCAATTATAAGGACTTGAAATCTGATTAGAGTTCATTTATATAAAGCACAGTTTAATAGGATTGTCAGAGGCTGGGTGAATGAGTGAGAGAAGGTATTGCTTGAGTGTAGTGGTCAGGTGCTGTAGGTGCACACTGACAGTGTATGACGGTGTGGTTTTCACAGTACTATGAGAGGGCTGGAGCCGTCATCCAGGAGGATATCTCCGAGGCATCCCTCATTATTGGGGTTAAGAGACCACCGGAGGAGAAGGTTTACCCTCATAAGACGTACGCTTTCTTCTCTCATACCATCAAAGCACAAGAGGCAAACATGGGCCTTCTTGACGACCTGCTCAAAAAGGTATACTGCAGAATATATGTCCAGGGTCTTGCGGAGTGCCATGTGAACACGTAGCAGAGATGCAAAAAGCTAAAGTTATCTAATTAAACTTGTCCTTTGAAGCCCAAATAAATATTCCTTTATGTAGGAAATGTGAACAAATTCAGTTTGTAAATAATGTCCTATTTTGTATATTTTCTGCTCTATGCTTAGGACAGGAATGTTGTGGCTACTTTACGTGACAGCAATATAAATGGAGCTTGCAATTCAATGGTAGTGCTGCTGATGTTCATAGAAGTCCTAGGTGAAGGTCACAGATTGTGGCTCTCGAGCAGTCATATTTTGATGTGTCACAAGCTGTTCTTCAGCTCTCTTGCCTCTCTAGGAAATCCGTCTGATTGACTATGAGAAGATGGTGGATGACAACGGCTTCCGTATTGTTGCCTTTGGCCAGTGGGCAGGTGTAGCAGGTATGTAGTGTTACTGAGATGCTGATTGAGCAAGACCAGGAAAGCTGTCCACTTCATAGAAGCATTTTAAAACAACAGACAGATTTGTAGATTAAAGTCTCAGATTGCACTGTTACATTGCCCTATTTGTATATGTGGTAGATAATCACAAGAATATAAAGGCTTTTCAAACACTTGGTTTTATGTTGACTGGTTCGTTAGACAAAAAAAAACAATACACAGGTTGTTACTTTTTTTAAGGTATATTTTTGTTCACAAGTAGTTTTTTCTCAAATTAATTTTGATTGTATGTTGTCATGTTAAGGAAAAATAAATACACCTGTTGTTCTCACTAGCGTCACAAGCTATTCACTATGAAGTGTTGTGGTCCGTGTCAGACATCAGGCCAGAAATCATTTGCCAACCTATCTTAGTGCCAACTGTGCTGCTGTTGGTGTTGGAGTTTGAACAGTATCACCACACTAAGTAGCTCTTGAACCTGCTTAGTCCCCAGAGACATGATTGAATGTGTACTATATCTTAGTTCCCAGAGACATGATTGAGTGTGTACTATATCTTAGTCCCCAGAGACATGATTGAATGTGTACTATATCTTAGTCCCCAGAGACATGATTGAATGTGTATTATATCTTAGTCCCCAGAGACATGATTGAATGTGTACTATATCTTAGTCCCCAGAGACATGATTGAATGTGTACTATATCTTAGTCCCCAGAGACATGATTGAGTGTGTACTATATCTTAGTCCCCAGAGACATGATTGAATGTGTACTATATCTTAGTCCCCAGAGACATGATTGAATGTGTATTATATCTTAGTCCCCAGAGACATGATTGAATGTGTACTATATCTTAGTCCCCAGAGACATGATTGAATGTGTACTATATCTTAGTCCCCAGAGACATGATTGAGTGTGTACTATATCTTAGTCCCCAGAAACATGATGATGAGTCTGTTACTATATCTTTGCCTGACAAATGTATATAGACATGCAACATTTTTGTTATCCCATTTTGTTATAAAAACCAGAATTTTTTCAATCAGTTGGACTTTGTTACTGCCTTTTGCCATACATAGGCCGGTTCCACACCCAGCATATGGTGTTAACTCTCCTTTGTTGACAGGTATGATTAATATCCTCCATGGCCTGGGCCTGCGCTTACTTGCCTTGGGACATCATACTCCTTTTATGGTAGGGGCTCTGTTTGAATTGTCTTTTTAGCTTGACCCTGGTCATCAAGTAGTTTGAATTACAGCAACAACAAAAAAACAGAATAGTAGTTGTCGCAATAATCATATTTTTATGCAACATGAGGCCAGACTCAACACACTGTTTTATTATAGAACTGACCGCCAAAGAAATATGAACTTATGTGGCAAACCAGTGCCTCTGGTATTTAGAAAGACAAAAATGTACTTCTGTGTACAAATATGTAGTGTATGACAGTCACAAAGAGGTCTGTGACTGATGTCAATCGTCTGTCCTGTTTCAACAGCACATTGGGATGGCACACAACTACAGAAATGTCAGCCAGGCCATCCAGGCGGTGCGAGATTGTGGCTATGAGCTATCTCTGGGCCTCATGCCCAAGTCCATTGGCCCTCTTACCTTTTGTTTTACTGGAACAGGCAATGTCTCCAAGGTAGAGTTTAAGCACCACACAGAGCTCACATCTGCATCCATAACTTATGTTCATGAACTCAGGGATTAAAGCATTCCGGCACCGTGCCGGATTTCCGGCGTGTGGCGTTTGGCTGCGGAAAAAAAGTCTAATATAATTATATATATTTATATATTTTTTTAACGTCTCGATATCATCACCATTACTTTCGAGTTTATGAGTTCGTCTGCCAATGATATGAAAGGAGCACAACTTTCAGGCGCTCAAAATAACATTATTATCCAATCAGAAGTAGATTGGGGCGGGTCTTGTGAAAATGTGCTTTCAGCACCGGCTTTTCTATATGGCTCTGCCTTATGCTACGTAGAGACAAACGTAGAGATACTGTCACACCGAAGCAGAGTAAATTCAAGAATCCTTGGGATGATGCCCTCCTAGTTGATAAAGGATTGAAAAATACGTGGCGCTGGGCATGGATAGAAGAGATGGGGAAGGACGGTAAGCCTTTTGGTAGCCGGTGTAAGAAGTTAAGAGAAGCAGGTGCTCTCTTGAGCTCAAGAAAGCTTCTGTATGCAACTAGCGGGGGAAAAGTGCTTCCAGTGCTTCCACTTCATCACCCGCTCATAGAGCAGTTCGCGCTATCCAACACACAACGCTTTTACAACCACATCTGATGTACCAGCATCAATAACTGACCGTTAATGTGCCCTGAAATACGCTTGTGTACGTTCATCGCAGAACACAATCTGTCTTCCAGGCTCGCCCAACCCCTGTTGAATTTATGCCAAAAAATCGCTGAAGTCAAAATTGCTTTGAATAAACTGTCAATATCCAATCAGCATGCCAGCTATTTTAACACATGGCATAACACCAGAGTCCAAAAGACGTATTTCGGAAAAGCTAAAAAAACGGCATGTTTTTCTTAAATGTCGACAAATTCACCAACAACAACATAGACAATGTCCTCGTTCGTTTTTTGGATGAAGATGACAATGCATTCAAAACGTAACACTTGCCAGGCAGGAACACGAATATAGCCAATGCCTCAGCACTTACTGCTAGAATAAAATATGTACATTTTAATTTACGATTATTTCTTTTGAACAAAGTAATTATGGAACTGTTGCAATATAAATCCACAGTATTATCTACACTGTTGCACTTCAACGGTTTAAAAAGTGGACCACTGTCCTTTTTCATAGATCCTCAATGAAATGGTTGCAAATCAAATCTTCTTCCACTGACTGAATTTCACATACCCTTATAACATGTCACCTTATGATTGTAGGTCATCTTGAAATCTTCCAAGGACAAAGCTTAGCAGCAAAAATCGTAAATGCTACATGTGTTAGTACCATATTGTAGTGAGGTGGAGTAGGCCTACTATTGCTGACCTTCTTGGGATTGCAGTTTCAAAAGTCCCACCATAATCTGCCATCATTCATTTCTAAATGTTTTTTTTTTTTTTTTGACCCTGTAAATGTGTGCACCACCGGACCACACACCCCCTCGCACTCAACCACATTAAAAAAAAGTTCAGGCACAGGATTTTTTTTTGCTTTAAACCCTGTGAACTGTTATGATGTCCGATTGAGATGGTCCTGGGTAGATCTCATTTGAGTATGTGTGTACAAAATAAATGGATGAGGACTGAAATGTGTTTTACAGTTGTCGCAATAGAGTGAATAGTGAAGATGTAAGATTTGAAGCCATTACTCATCACACTATTTCTCATTTTAGGGTGCCCAAGATATCATTAATGAGCTTCCATGCGAATATGTGGAGCCCCATGAACTGAAGGAGGTCTCAATATCAGGAGGTACAGAGTTGGTTTCAGATGTATTCAGCTGGAGACCTAGGAGTTATTGTTGTTGTTAGGGTGAAGGCTGACAAAACATTGATGGAAATCCTTGGCTGTCTGGAAAGGAAGTTGAGTTAGGCAGTTGAGTTGAGTTAGTTATGTATATCTCATTTGTTTATACAGAACTGGTGACGGGAGCATCAGTTATGTATGTGCTATTTGATTTCATTTATTTGGTGAATTTGGCGCAGACCCAAAGTATTGCAACCCTAGTTCCCTTCCTCTTGATGCTGAGGACCCTCTATCACACTACTCTCAAGCTGGAACCACCAAACTGTGCATTTAGCTTTTACCTCTACCAGTTTATGTTGCCGGTGTTTTTTTTTGTTTTTCTGTATGTTTGTTTTCATTATCAGTAAAGCCAATTCAGCCTTTCAGCCTATTTGTGGGAGAACCCAAGTCACAATAAGTTACCAAAGTAACTCATTCATGCCCTTAATGCACTGAGTAGAAAGCTTGAAAGTAGCCAACCTAGCCTCAGCTCAACTCAAATGTGAATAATAGATACGTTTCTTGATTAAGTTTCTCTCTGTTTTAAATTGATACTGAAGTTCTCTGTTTGATTTCAGACATGACCAAAGTCTATGCCACTGTTCTCAGTCGACACCACCACCTGATTAGGAAAAGCGATGGAGTTTATGACCCGCTGGAATATGAACATCACCCGGAGCTATACACTTCCCACTTCAGAGTCAGCGTGAGTGTCTCTGTCTCTGTCTATGCCTCTGCTGGCCCCCGGGGGCCACCTGCCCCTGTCCCTGCTCCTCACCTGCCCCTGCTCCTCACTGGCCCCCGGGGGGCGCCTGCCCTGCCCCTCACATGGCCTTGTCAATCTACTGCCTCCTTGCCCCACGCTTGTCTTCAGCTGATTGGCTCACTCTTTATAGCATGTCTACAGGAGATGGTTGCTGTGGGGTCAAGCTATATGTTTTTTAAAAGCATTTTTAAGCAAGTACACATGCAGGGAATAACAGGGAGGGAAGTCTCCTGTCTCATGCTCGCATTGTTTTGTCTTTCCTTATGTAACCTTGTTAGTATAGTCTTTGTGCTTTGAGAGGTTTTTCAGAAATGGCAGATCCTGCTTTTATAACTTTTCAGTGCATATCCTTTTAT
The DNA here is from genome assembly GCF_963457725.1 of Sprattus sprattus. Taxonomy (NCBI): domain Eukaryota; kingdom Metazoa; phylum Chordata; class Actinopteri; order Clupeiformes; family Clupeidae; genus Sprattus; species Sprattus sprattus. The sequence goes on from NC_137926.1 coordinate 35,268,607, forward strand.
TATATAAGATTTTTTTTTATTGTGTTGTGCAACGGTATAAAGAGGAACAACAAGGCTTGATGAATCCTTGTGATCACTTGAAGGGCTACGGCCACTTGTTAAACTCACTTGTTAGTGATTTACTACTTCGTGTGGTTATTTCAGTTTTCCATGGGAACTTTCTATCTTGTGATGCTGTCGGACCCTAGATTGTCAATCTGATACAGATAGCTAATACAGATAGCCCTATCATTTAGACGAGCACTCTCTATCCGCACTCTCTATCAGCAACGATCGAAGTCTGGGGTAGAAAGTGAGTAGATTTGAATCGGTACGGGGGCTGGTGTTCGTCTGCACGGTTTCACGCAACCTGATAACGTCATTGCCCCACGTGATCTCCAACCACTACATATACAACTTGTTCTCCCTCAAAATCTCACTCGTGGTGGGCCTCGAATTCACTAACATTAACCCAGCCTTCTGATTTTTGATTAGCCTCCTATCTTGATCTTATTCTTCTTATTCAGACGTAACATAACTTTCATGACCACAAATATAAATTGGCCAGCGATTTAATTTGCTTTTTTATTCATAAATGTATGTAAAATGGACAGAGCAAAGCCTCATGGGAAACGGGATGACAGACATGTCATGTTGTACTGTTCCAAACTCTTTATTATCAATAGAAAAAATAATTTGTTTTCGCATATCCTTTAGTCTGACCACTGATTTTATTAACCATCATAATGTAATGTTGTTAATTGGAGCTTGAATGTCTTGTGTTATGTGTTTATCCTCGTGCTGTTTAGTCTCTTCTTCTATGTTTTTCACGTCTTTTCAGTTGTGTAAATAAAGCGCTAAAGCGCCACCCACAGGCGTGGGGTATGTACTACAGCCCGTTCAACACAATCTAGTTGCTCCGTTTTTACGCAAATCTCTCGTTACCAGGCTCTGTCTTTACGAAAATAAAAGATTCGATAGGTGTGAAAAATTCACAGATTCAGTGAAACTAGGCTCCGTATAAATTCAGCCTGTATTACCATCTTGAGTTGACCATTAGGCCTAAGTTTAATTCTGTTCTGTTTTAAGAAGGTGTGGAAAAGCAGAGTTCAGGCCCAGTGGGTTTGGCTTTGTGATGGAGCTGTTTTAGACATGTTGTCCTCTCCTCTCAGGTGGCCCCCTACACCACATGTCTGATCAACGGGATCTACTGGGACCCCCAGACCCCCAGGCTGCTCCGGCGGCTGGATGCCCAGAAGCTCATGCGCCCCATCAAGCGTTCAGTCGCTGCAGCGGACGGCTCACCTCAGCTGCCCCACAAGTGAGCCACATGCCCCTCCCCCTCTTATCCTCTTTAGAAGAGAGTGTAATACCTGCGCTTGGTTCTAATCTGTCACCCACCCAGATTGAAACAAATGCACACATCAAAATGACTATAAACTAAACAGTGCCATAGAGAAAGCTGCATTTGCTGCACATATTTTGGGTAATTATGACCGCTAGTGTGAACTGTTTTGTTCCTTTTTTTTTTTCAAAATCGTTTTCAGAAGACGAAAACCATGTTTTTCAAGGTCAGGGTAGTTTATATAGACACAGTAGCAGTCCAACACTATTGAATTAGTCCACAGGTCACAATATAAGAGCACAACCTCACAGAGGGTTAACCTTATCTTCTATCTATGGTGTTTAAACTAGACCTCCGCTCAAACATTACCTTGTAGATTAGAGCTATTGTGTGCTCTTTGGTGAGCTTAGATGTGACATATGAATCCTCCTGTGATCTTCAACCTGTTTGTGATGGTTCATGCACAGCTTAGAATTTCCTCAGTCTTGGCAACCTTGGGGGGATGTGTTGAGTTATCTTACCCATCCTTTGATGGCCGTTGCTGATTGCATTATTGAATGCTTAGTCTTTTAATGCACCTCTCATGTGCACTTCCACTCTTGAGGTCATTTAGAATAATAGGAATAGTTCCCAATTCTAGCTTCTGGGTATAAAGCACTGTACCATACATGGTTACAATTCTTTCAAGTCAATAGATTTCTGATTAGAATTGAGAATTACATATGAAATTGTTTAATAAAAATATATCATTACCATACATTAATTGTTAATAATACATATTATATGTTATGTATTCCATATGTGTCTTCATGCAAATTCAGTTCTCTCCACTGGTATTTTAAACGCAATGATAACTTTGGGCAACAGTCTAAACTAAGGGCATCAGGTGATAGGAGTACAGATCCAATACCAGTGCACATTTTTCTTCTTCTGTTTGAAATGATAACCTCAGCTACCACTGCTAGAAGTATTCCAATTGCTGTGTGATCTTTAGAATATAAATAAGGTTTTTTTTTTTACTGTATTGCACCTGCATGTCAATTCACCATGTTTGCTGTGAAATTTAACCGTGTGACAAAGTTGCAAATGAATGGAACCACCTTGGAAACAAGACATGACAGGACTTTCATAATAGCAACCATTTATTTAGAACAAGTAATGCCAGCTTTGGCTGTAAAGAAAAGACATTTTAAGAAGCAGAAGATGTTTGACAAAGTCAATTTTAGGGATGGAAATATGAAAGTTTGTCAAATTGCATAATCCATGTAGCCTATATGTTGCAGCTTTTACATATAGACGATGTGTAATACCTTTCAACAATAGTACACTTTTTACGTTCATAATTTGGTTATGTTCTGTGTCCTGAATACTGTGTAATCCATTATTCCATATATTACTCAATTCTAATTATTTCCTGAAAAACTATTTTATTATTTGTGCAAATTGCATTGTTGAAGAAAAACATTTACCATACAATTTACCGTGACCAAAACCATGTAAATGGGATGGATGACATGGAGCCCAAATCTGGTCCATTTAATAATGTCCATATCAGCGTCAGTACCGATCCAGTAGATCTGATCAGGTCATCACTAGCTGGTGTTCTATTTAATTTACATGTGCTGTATAATAATGGCAAATTATTCATGGGTACAACCCACATACAGCTCTGCTGCTCATCCCCCAAATGCATGTTCCTTACAAATGTGGTACCATTTGAAAGGGAAATAAACAGGCTTTCCAACGGTATGAGATTTATTGCCAAGAAGCATTGTTACAACAAAGAAATAATCTACCAAATACAAATTTCCTTACTTTTTGTCTGTTTTAATACACTAATTGACCATAGGGCCAGATTCATATATTTGTGGCCCAATCTAGAGTGACGGCTATGTTTTCCTCTGGCCCCCAGGCTGCTGGCCATCTGTGACATCTCAGCAGACACCGGAGGCTCCATTGAGTTCATGACTGAGTGCACCACCATTGATAAGCCATTCTGTATTTATGATGCGGACCAGCATATAGACCACGACAGGTACAAGTGCCACACCCATCCAATGCACCAACACCATATCATCATCATCATCATCTTTGACTTCCTAACCACAGCTATGTTCAATATGTCAAACATTTGTTCTGCTTTTATGCTTGCCTGCCTATAAGAGTGAGGAACACGATCGTTGTGATTTTGACTATAATGGGGGAGTTGGGTGTTGAACGATGCCTCTGTTGTACCATCTCATTAGTGTTGTTCTTATTGCTTAATCCTCCCTCTTGGCAGCGTGGAAGGCCACGGCTTCCTAATGTGCTCCATTGATAACTTGCCTGCCCAACTGCCTATTGAGGCCACAGAGTACTTTGGAGACAGATTGTTCCCCTACATCTGGGAGATGGTAAGACAAAGACTGGGTAAGACACACCATGAGGTGTGAATATTTGTGCGAGTTTCGTGATTGGCTTGTGTGTGTGTGTGTGTGTGCGCACGCACGTACGCACACACTTCGAGAAGCCTTAAATTGGGTTGCCCGGTACGAGGGTTTGAGCAGTCATATAGTGTTTCTGTGTCTTTATCGCCACCGACTGTTAGGAATTTTCCGACTCCGTGTTGTGTGTTTTTCTTGGGATATTGCTTCATCCCTGCTGCTTGGTTGTGCCCTAACAGCTCCCCTCAGACGCAAGGAGACCACTTGACCAAGAGGACTTTTCCCCACAAGTCAGAGACGTAAGTGGGTCCTCGGTGCTCAGTGTGTGGGAGACACACACACACACACACACACACCATGCACTTGGGTAATCTAGGTGATGAGGCCTTCTCAACAGTTCAGAAACCAATGTCACCAAACTCATTAAAACCTCATTAAATTCTTGCTGGTCTACCGACCAGACCTGATCCTCATTTTATTTTTGTATTTTTTTTGTTGTTGCAGGCGGTGATAACATCTAACGGAAAACTAGCTCCAAAGTTTGAATACATTGAGAAACTAAGGGAAAGAAGGTAAAGTCTTGTTTTTTGTGAAATTAAAACATGGCTGCTCTTTAGTCAGTATTTAGTTGTTTTAATAGATACAAATTTGAGAAATGCCTGATTATTGTTTTTTAGTATGTCTCCGCTGCAATAGTACACTTTTTTTTTTTATTCAGTATTTTTAGTTTTGAAGTAGTTTCTAAACTACTTAAACTGCAGAATTCACCTCACTTCCTTCTGTATTGTTAACAATAAAATGCAATGAAATTGCTTTGCCGATGGTACTTGTCACCTCATGGATGGGTGACTTTTCTAAGGACGATTTCTCTACAGATTGCTTAACAGGTAAAACATTTTGCATTTGACCACTAGCTTGCAGAGCACAAAATACAAAGTATCAAGTTACATAAAGCTATTTAAATCCATTGTCTGAAGTAGACGTGGTTAATGGAGGCTTCGCCATATGTAGATTGCATGGCTATTGGCTAATGATGCTTGAAATAACTCTTGGAGCACTTCCAACCTTTGGTTCCATTTAGCATCCAGGGTCCTCATGTGTCTTTACGCCAAGTCACAGATGCAGTAGGGTGCCCTCCCTGACTAACCCCTGACCTTGTTGTTTTCCTGCACAGTGCAGTCACGGTGCCGTGGTGTGCCAACTCCCCCCCCCCCACCCTCTGCCAGGCTAACACGTTGCATGGCTAGCCCACGCCATCGCTGAGCCGCTGCGTTCTATCTGCTCTCTTGTGGGTAGACCGTCTCTCACTCTGTCCCAATGTCGCCATCCCTTTTTTTTCCCTCTTTCCCCCCCCCCCCCCATCAATCATCCATAAAATCAGTCACAGTCATCCCTTCAAACAATCTCCCCTTGTTTTCACACACATTTTCTGCCCTGGAAATGTCCTCTAGCCTGCTTCAAGGCAGTTAACATGTTGTTGTGCCTAACCAATCACGTCTTATAATTGTACTCATCAGTCTAATTGATGCACGCTACTATGATTCCCAGTATGTCTAGTGTTTCAGCACATCATAGTGTCTGTGAGTTAATAATTACTGACCTGATCCATATAACCTTTGTTCTTCATCGTGTTTCATCCATTTATTTGCATGCTATACATTTACATATAGTCTAGATCTGCCTGAAGAGATTGACTTCTGATTGGGATTGCTCTTCATTCAGGTGCCATCAAAGTTTGTCTGTGAAGGCTGCTGTGGTTAATCATTAGCTTGTATTTCAGAGACATTAACATGATTGACTATGTCATGAATGTCATGAATGATTGACATTAACATGATTGACTCACATATATTTATATTTTCTGTGTTTTTTGGAAAGACCGAATTCACATGATTTTGGAAGACATGAAAATAATAATAACCACTACTCTTTTTTTACAATAGCCTTTAATTGTTACAATATTTCAGTTTTAACCTTTAAAAATATAAGTTAAACATATTTTTCATACATCAGGGATCCCAAAGTGTATACTGTGTACGTATGCATGCATGCATACAGTACTCACAGTTAGATCTGCACACACATGGAGTAGAAGGTTGTCATTCCTGTGCTAAATGGATTTTGGAAGACCTCCGGTCTGTGGGGGGGGGGGGGGGGGGGGGGCTTAGTGCTGGGCTTGTGCACAGGTGCCATGCCACATCCAATTAGGGCCAGGCACATGTGATTGGGCGCGGAGTCTGGATGGGAATCGCTGATCTGGCAGTCTCTGGATTAGAGGGGGGATTTAGAGGAGATGCCACTGATCTAAGATCAGTCTGCAGCCGCAATGCTGAGCTGGATGAGTGAGAGCCTAGAGCTGAAGCTGATCCTTAAACTGGTGCTGTAAGTGACGTCACCGGGTCATGCACAACTCACCATCACCGCGATCAGCTCAGCGATCAGCTCTGCTCTTTGGCGAATCAAACGCTTTGATCTGAGCGCTTTACATCCATTGGGCATATGCTTGGGTTTCCATCACATATTCATGATTCATGTCAGTTTTTTTTCCTTTGTTTGTTTTTGGGGATGTTAACCCCTGAACCATAATGACTTAATACAATTGAACCATTATGGACTTCATATGAAATCATAAAACTGAATCTTGTGTTTACTGTGTTGAGTAAGCTGTGTGGTTTCTTGCAGGGAATCGGAGCAGATCCTGAAGAAAGGCGGAATGAAGCGTGTTCTGTTGCTTGGGTCAGGATATGTGTCCGGCCCAGTCATCGAGTACCTGACCCGCCAGACTGGCACTCAGGTCACCGTAGGTAGGAAACCCCACCAGACAGAATGTCAACCATAGGGATGCTGTCTCTGTTTGTCTGCTGCTGCAGTTCTGCTGTCATTTGAATGAGAGGAGGTTGGTTTCTGTTTGGTTTCCTTTAGTTGTCTTAGTTGTGATGGAGACCCTACTTTAGGGTTATAGCATGTTTCTGTCTAAGAAAAGCCCATATGAGTTTCTGCTACTCAGTGTGTGTCCTCTATGTGTTGCTCCTTTCTTCCTGGTTGTGCCGTTAGCCTCTGCGCTGCTGAGCCAGGCTGAGGATCTGGCCAGTAAGTACCCCAGCACCATCCCCGTCATGCTTGACGTGACCAGTCAGGAGGGGCACCTGGAGTCCCTCATCAAAGACCATGACCTAGTCATCAGGTATCAAAGCCCTGCACACACAAACCTATTTCATGGAATGAAGAAATGATGAATACTATGGTTAATAATAACAACAATGCCAAAGACGATAACAATAACTATTAGTAGTAGTTGTAGTAGTACATTGGTATTTTCTACTATGCCTGTACGTTGCATAAAATGGATATTAAAATGCTGTCTTTATTCATAAAAATCTAATTATAAAGTTAATAAAATATCTGAATCAATATGATTAAAACAAGGAGAATCAGATGTGAGTTGAGTTTACCGTACAGAACCCTAAGCCTTAGTTTAAAGTTAGTTTAGCTGAAGTTTTGTTTGTGATATTAGTCTCTTTCTTGTCATTCTAAGTGCTATCCTGTGGTACAAATGAAATCCTTCATATGACAACAGTGGTGTATAGGCTGATCCTTCCTCTCTCTCTCTGTGTAGTATGCTGCCATATGGGTTTCACCCCTTGGTGGCAAAGCATTGCATCAAAAAGAAGGTGAACCTGGTCACAGCCAGCTACCTGAGCCCGGCCATGAAGGAGCTGCAGAAGAGGTAGGGCACAGGCACACCTCCCACCCCCCTGACCCCTCTCACCATTGACATATATACCTAGACGTCTTTTTGACTGCGTCAGCCCGTTGCCGAAACGCTAAACGTCGCTGCCATATTGTGTCGGGACCACCTGGCCTGTAAACTAACGCAAGGATGATGGAGCTGCGTTTTTTCTGGATAAAAAGTACTATAGCGTTTACATTTCTCAACCGATTTCACTAAGACATTTTTATATTCAAGGCTTTATGATTGACGTGAAGTTCCCCCAAAGAGTTTTGTCTCCATGTTACTTTGAATCTCGATAGTAAGGCTATAATTGCCATAGACATATAAACATGTGCATATGTTTATGATAATCGCTGCTAGACGCTCAGTTTTCTTGTGCTCCCACAGCTCGAACATACTAAGAAGAAATCTAAATTATCGAAATAGTGCTTCTTTAACCACTAATTATTGACCATCATTGAGAGAAATGGAACAAAATTGTCAAATAGTGAGACACTGGCAGTCTAAACCCATCCAGTCACCCCACCCCCTCTGTAGTAGTTGTGGCTTTGGATTAAGATCATACCATCAAACCTGAGATCAGTTGGGCGTGTTGACATGTTTGTGATTGGTGCTGTTGTGTTCCAGTGCAGAGGAGGCTGGCATTACCATAGTGAATGAGATGGGATTGGACCCTGGCATTGATCACATGTTGGCCATGGAGTGCATTGACCAGGCCAAGGCAGACGGAGCCACTGTAGGTACCGCGTGTGCATGTGTGTGCATGTCTTTGTGAGAACATATGTGGACACATACATTACTGCCCTGCTCCTACCCAGTCTCTGGCTGTGTGTGAATATGTTGACCATCTCTGATGAATGACTGAATGAGGGCCAACTCACTGCTCTGTACAGTTGACATATTGACTGCAGACTCACCATATTGACTCCATGTGACCCCCTGTGTTCACTTCACCCCACAGACCCCACACCACACCCCACATAGATGTCCTCCCCCCAGGGAGCACGCCCACTGATGAGATGCACGGCACTGTCCACTGTGTTGATGTTGTTCTCTCTGTGCACACGTACGTGTGTTTGTATGATAGGTGGAGTTCTACACCTCTTTCTGTGGGGGTCTCCCAGCCCCAGAGTGCTCAGACAACCCTCTGCGCTACAAGTTCAGCTGGAGTCCCTACGGGGTCCTGCTCAACACCATCAGCCCAGCTGTCTTCCTCAAGGACAACCAGGTAAGCTCGCCATGTTGGTTTGGGGACACCAGTCCAAGAGATACATCATTAAAGAGCTGGGATCAAACAGAGGAGTTGAAGGCATTTGTGAGACGGTGCTCTCTCCCTCTCCTCTCTGTGCTGCTCAGGTCATCAGTGTCCCAGCAGGGGGCGCTCTCCTGGAGTCTACCAAACCTATGGACTTCTTGCCAGGCTTCAACTTGGAGGGTTTCCCCAACCGTGACAGCACCACATACGCAGGGCCCTACGGCATCGAATCAGCCCACACACTCATCAGGGGGACACTGCGCTTCAAGGTGGGCCAGCCAATCACATGTCAGCTCAGTCCATCCCCACTTTACTCAGACTAGAACTGATCCACATGGAATGGCCATTGTAGTGGCGAGGAGTATTAAATGGGTATCAAGCTAATTCTTGATCCAAGTGCTAATGATTACAGCTGCTACAGTGATCTGTCTGTCTCTGTCTCTGTCTCTGTCTCTGTCTCTGTGTTTTGCAGGGCTTCTCTCGTGCCATGAGTGGTTTTGTGAAGCTGGGCCTGATCAACACTGAGCCGTGTCCTGTGCTGCACCCCACAGCTGTCCCAGTGTCCTGGGTAACGCCCCAAACATTCTATTTCTGTCTCCAACACCAGCACATAACACACACCAGCACATAACACACACCTGCCAATCACGTCTGATATGAGCCTCTGTCTCCAACACATAATACACACCTGCCAAAACAGTCTGATATGAGCCTCTGTCTCCAACACCAGCACATAATACACACCTGCCAATCTCGTCTGATATGAGCCTCTGTCTCCAACACCAGCACATAATACACACCTGCCAATCTCGTCTGATATGAGTCTCTGTCTCCAACACCAGCACATAATACACACCTGCCAATCTCGTCTGATATGAGCCTCTGTCTCCAACACCAGCACATAATACACACCTGCCAATACAGTCTGATATGAGCACATAATACACACCTGCTATTAGTCTGATATGAGCACATAATACACACCTGCTAATACAGTCTGATATGAGCACATAATACACACCTGCTATTAGTGTGATATGAGCACATAATACACACCTGCTAATACAGTCTGATATGAGCACATAATACACACCTGCTATTAGTGTGATATGAGCACATAATACACACCTGCTATTAGTCTGATATGAGCACATAATACACACCTGCCAGTCCAGTCTGATATGAGCTCAGGCAGTTTAACATTGACCATGTGTAACATCATGGAGATCAGGCCCTCTGCTCTCTGTCTGCTACTGACTGGGTTGAAAGCACCATCTGCATGGCAGCTTTGGTCTGACTGGCTGCCTTACTTGATCTTCACTCTTTCCCTCCAACAGAAAGATTTGCTGTGCCAGCAGATTGGCCTGCCCTCATCTATTGACCATGATGCCTTTCAAGAGGCCGTATTTGAGCACATTGACAAGGACGACTACCGGATGGAGATGCTAAAAGAGTGAGAGGCGAACTGAAAGACAATAAGTCATTAATATTTAAAGCCCTGTTCTACCCAGGATGGGCTGCCCCTGACTGTAGATCACTCTCTGTGTGCTCAGGTTTGGAATGCTAAGTGAAGAACCAGTCCCCCATGCAGACAGCATCCTGGGAGCGGTGGCCAAGCACCTTGAGGCCAGGCTGGCTTTTGGTAAGTGATCAGTATGTGTATGAAAACTAGGTTTACTGGGCATCTCAGAAGAGTGGGAACTGGCAGACATGGCAGAACAGTGCTTATGTCTGTCCAACTCACCTCACTACTACTCTGGTTCATTTGACATTGGTGATGTGATCTTCCATAAATAATGTCATATCTGAAGTATAATATATTTATGAAAAAACAATACCCTTTGAGGTGGCTAAGGTGTGTCTATGAATGAAGTTATTTTGTATGATTAAAGTTGGAGTAAGAAAATTGAGTCGAAACTTATGTAGAAAAGTAGTACATGTCCGCAAACTGTTGCTTTAAGCAGTTTCACTTGCTATGCACATTCTCAAATAGGAATTCAGCAGTAGAAATTTGGATTATGAATCCCACCATTCACATCTCTATCATTAACACATCCATCTAATAGCAACATTGGACATTTCCCAAAACTGCTCTCACTCTCAACTAACTCCCTCTCCCTAGACAAAGGCGAGCGAGACATGATCATCATGAGGAATGACGTGGGCATCAGGCACTCTTCAGGGGAGCTGGAGACCAAGCACATCAGCCTGGTCGTGTATGGGGAGCCCAACGGCTTCTCTGCCATGGCCAAAACAGTGGGCTATCCTGCGGCCATTGCTGCTCACATGGTTCTAAACGGTTAGTAATGTCCTTAATACTGTGGCTCTGATGGGAATGCTGCAGAGTGTTGAGTCTACGGGGTCTTACCATGTTCTTAACTATGTATCTGACTTCCAGGTGAGATCACAACGAAGGGGCTGGTGGTGCCGATGACCAAGGATGTGTACGGCCCCGTTCTCACTAGACTAAAGGCAGAAGGCCTCCAGTTCACCACTAAAAGCACCCTCTCGGAGTAGCCCTGTGTGAAGTGCCTTTTCATCAGCACCATGCCCGGAGCAGAGAGAGAGAGAGACACACACACACCCTGTATATTGTTCTATTAACAGCACAGCCAACAAAACAGCCTATCCATACACAGACAACAAAACTGTCTTATCACCCAAGGGAACCCATTTTTAAGCGGCCTTCTAAGAGTTTTCCCAATCGCAGACGTAGAGACAGAGACCACAGGCACTTTGTAGATCACAAGTGGGAGAGACAGAGGATTGGAGAGCATACATAGGCAGACATGGAGGCTGAAGGATGGCAAGCCTTAGAGAATGAGGGGGATCCAATCAGGAGACGTCATTCATTTAACCTTTAATTGCAAGTACGTTTTCAATGATGAACACAAATCAGCCATCAGAGAAGTAAGGAATGTTTAAGCCTTTGGAGTCAAACCGCCAGGCACTACTTGGCTGTTAAGATAGAGAGCACATCATGTATCAGGTATTATTGGTTAAGTAGACATTTTAGAGAATTTACAGTGTCTGACTAAACATCTGACTAAACCTAAGCCAGCAAGATGTCAAGAGCCTGTTAGTCAGGCCTTTCAGTTTGACATCCTGTTACTGTTCTCCTAAATAGTTCAGCCTCTATTGCTCAGATGTGCCTGTAGCTTTTCCTTTCATTTTGTTGGAGAAACTTGCTAAGTTCCCCAAACTATTTTGAAGGTCGACAGTTTAAATGAATTTCAAGCATTTGAAACATTTAACAATGTCTGGGTTTGGGTGAAACGTAGAATGGTCTTTCGCTGTGGTGATGAATAGAAAAGCATTACTAGCCTTGTTAAACCTTTTGATGTTTCTAAGCACTTTATGCAACAATGAAATGGTTATCACCAGCCAACAAATACATACACAGGCATTCAATATTGTCAGCATCCTATCTCTTATGGGAGAAAAACTCTAGAGCCCAACAGCACTTCAGTAAATCATTAAGGCGTGAACAGTTAAATTAACACTGGAAATTACAAAACAGTCAGGGGGGAAAATGAATGAGTTTAGATGAAACTAAATCATAGTGTGGTCCATAAAACTGAAAGGACAGATGAACTATCATTACCAAATGAACCATGAGCCAGAGGTCTCCTCTGTCACACTGAAAGTTCCCTGCTCATGGCCCCTGTGACCATCTGGCGTTATGTTAATTAATGCAACAAGTACAATAATCCCTCGTCCTACTACTGCTGTTATTCAAGGTGTTGACTATTGATCGTTTGAGATCTACGTGTTGTTAAGTGAAATTTACAAATAAAATATTTATATTTGGTTATTTGTCAAATATCATAGATTGTGTTGTCTGATTGCATTACCTATATATTGTTTGTGGTTTTATCCCTGTAGTACCTTGTCATTGTCCATTACAAGGTGGCCTTTTCATCTTATATGAAATATAAATAAAGTTATTCTGTGAATGAGTGTGTAATTATATACATGTAGTTATTATGTCAATGAGTGTGTAATGATAGGAATTTGGTCATATTTGTGTTGCCATCCTTTCTTGGAAAACAATCTTTAGCACCAGACACGGGAGAGCACCAAGCCATATGTAGGCCACCAAGCTTCGGATAATTGGGCATGTAATTATGAAAAGTCAAAAATGCAAATGAAGCTAACGATATGCCTGCTGTCCAAGACAGTGTCTGGACATTTGACCTACTTCCTGTCAGAAAAAGCCTAACCTTTTGCTTCTTAGACTGGATTAGAAACATGGAAATAATTTACCATAACTGGTCTTGGGAGGGATTATAGCAGAACTCCGTGGACTTGTCATCTTTGTCACCAAGACGTAATCCTGTGTCAGTTTCTTGAGTCCAGCCATGCAACAATAGCCAAGTGTGATCTGCAGTCAGACATGAGGTCAGTCGATGCTCCTTAAGCGTGCCTTTGGCGTCTTAGACTCAGCCCCAGAGGCGACGGGGCGGGGGGGGCACTTTAGGGCTTTGGGACCTGATTGACAGAGGATCTTAATTGCAAAAAATCATCCCTTAGTGGCATGTCTGATACATCTGCACAGAAGAAGACAGATTTAATGAATCTTCATACCTCATTGCTTGTTCATTATGCTTTAATTGTTTCAATTCAGCAAGTTTGTTTTGTTTCAAAAACAAAGTGATGCTCCTTGACAGAAAAGCAAGTAAGTGTTCATTTGGATTTGAGGGGATTTGTTGAGTATCGTATAGCTGCTCATGTTTAATTTGTGTTGTGTATGAGACCTGCCAAAAAAACGCCACGCCATAGCTGGTTTTGTTTTTATTTTTATTTTTTTGCTTGTTTAATCCTACCTATCTGCTACCTGTCATAGGCAGCAGCGTTGTATTGACATAGAACTAGGAGTCAGTACACCATATCAAGTCTTCAACGAAGTACAAAATATTGTGATGTCAGAAACATGTCAACAGTTCGAATGATTTCAACTAAAGTATTAGAACTCCACCATATGGCCGATCACTAGAGGTTTCACAGTAGTAAAATATCAAAATCTAACATATAAATAGAAATTTGGTCCGTTTTATTGGTTTCTATTATACTATTTACATATTAGAACATTATTCCTCCTTGTCTTAATCCACTTACAGACATAAAGCAAAATAACCACTTTGTATTTACAATTTTTGTGTGGAAAAACTGTGGCTCATCTGAGGTCACTACAAAATAGACTAACAAAATAATTCTCTGTAAAAATGCTGTGTTCCCTTTTTTATTGAGATGAAAGCCAGTGAGTCTGAAAATCTAGAAAGAGTTAGTAAGAAGTTAACAGGAGAAAAAACCAAACCATTTTGGAGAGTATTAGTCATGGCCATTACAAGCACAAGGTAAATATACAAGGCACACGCTCCAAGAATGCTTCACATCCATCTGTGGAGAAATCCTTTAAGTTGTTTGGGGGGGGGGGGGGGGGGATATCTGTCTCAGGAGTGGAGGCTGGTTACCATGGTTACACAAGGGACTCCAGACTCTCTGCGGCACAGGCCAAGCCTCCTGGGACTGTCCCGTTGTTGTCAGCAGACTGGAGCATCTTCTGATCGTCCTGGGTGCTCACCAGATTCAGGATGGCTTTGTACAGGAACTGGCACTGCTCCTGCCAAGGACAAGGAAGTAAGGAGAGAAACACTCAGTCATATGCCATCATGGTCTTCAACAATAATAAACCTCAGTAGTATCATGTGCATACATTTTAAAACAGAAAACATTGGTTTTATTGGCTTTATAGTGAGTATATATTGCTAACATTAAAATATAAACATTTAAAGGTTGTGAAAGGCTGTAAAACTTAAAAAATGAAATTGAGAAGGCATACAATGTCAGTGAAGACACCAGGTCTCATGAGGTTGGTCATCCTGGCCACCTGGTACACATCCACAGACCCCTCTGCCTCCAGCTGTCTCACCAGAGAGGAAAGAGCACAGTAGGTTCCGGCAGTCACACCACCACACCTACAGGATCACATCAGAGAACATCTTAAGAACCTACATATTGTTGTATATGGATGTTCATAATGCACTTCACCTCATATGAACAACAAACAATCATATTGCTTAACAGACGGTCAGATTGCCCGGGAGATCAGGGGACACCTACTCATCGTGCACAACCACAGGACCATCTCTGGAGCTGCTCTCCTCCCTCACAATGTTGATGACCTCAAACGTGTTGCTGATGGGGCTGTCAGGGTTAGGCCAGCGGGGGCAGCGGTAGTGCCTCACCTCCACAACATAATCATCCTACACACACATGACATTAGTTGATTGGGAATGTAATGGTGTGTGCATCACACACAAGACATTCATTGATTGTGGATGTAACGGTGTGTGTATGCACTAGTGCTCTGTTTGTTGGTACAGATGGCACCATATCTTTGGACTGAAGACTAACAGATGTGTCTCAGTAGAACGTGTCAAGCACTGAACACTTTTTTCACTGCATCCAATTCAGGTGAGGATGTGATCCCCTTATGTATTGCTCTCAGCCCTCTTTATTGTCATTTCTTGTGTATTGCTTAGTGATTTGTTTATACTACAGACTCCCAACATAGGTGTCAGGGAGGGAATGAGGCAATGCATAGTTTATTGACATCCAGGTTGCTAAAAAAATCTTTTGGAAACTATTCACTTTTTTGTCGTATCAGCTATGAACCAAATATTAAGTGTGAAGCTGACAGCCTTTGTGTTCATATCAAGCATCAGACCTTTTGTGAAAACTGGAATTAGTTGAGCATATGAATGTTATACATGTGTATATGTGTGTGTATAAATATATATATTCAATATATTAACTCTCTCACTTGGGTGGCCTCCAGGGTATACTCTTGTATTACAAGCATCTCCTCATTGGACAAGCAGACATGGTTTTCCCCCGTAAAGGTGACCGTGAATGTCTCATAACTGATTGGCTGGGCTCGGCTGGGCCAATAAACGAATGGCTCTGCTTCATGTGTCTGCAAGGGGAAAACAGGAACATGTCAAAGGGGGTACAGTAAGGGGAGAACAGGAACATGTGAAAGGGGGTACAGTAAGGGGAGAACAGGAACATGTCAAATGGGGTACAGTAAGGGGAGAACAGGAACATGTCAAATGGGGTACAGTAAGGGGAGAACAGGAACATGTCAAATGGGGTACAGTAAGGGGAGAACAGGAACATGTGAAAGGGGGTACAGTAAGGGGAGAACAGGAACATGTCAAAGGGGGTACAGTAAGGGGTGAACAGGAACATGTCAAATGGGGTACAGTAAGGGGAGAACAGGAACATGTCAAATGGGGTACAGTAAGGGGAGAACAGGAACATGTCAAATGGGGTACAGTAAGGGGTGAACAGGAACATGTCAAATGGGGTACAGTGAGGTTCCTCCCAGATGGAGGAGCTCTGATGGGGATCCAGGGCACTTACGGACTGTGCCATATCGGGCAGTGTGATGATGACCTGGGCATTATGATCCCAAATCATCCTCCAGAAGTCCTTTATGGTAGAAGGCAGAGGATTCTGGGTCACAATGAATTCATTGCTCCGGCAATACCCCTAAAAATATAGAATTTATGGTGTCATGACTACAGGTCCATTCTGTTACAGTTGTTCATTCTGTAAACACTCCTGTGGCACAGGAAACTAGGTATTCAAAAGCTAAATCATTTGTCCATCATAAGTTTGTATTGCGGTACTCCGTTCTTACCATGATATATGAGGCATTGATGTAGTCTGAGGTTTCTCCAGCTACTGAGCTGAGACGAACTCTGGATCTCTCAACTGGAGAGCATAATTAAGGTTCCATTAGATATGAGGGTGACTATTTAGAGGACATCCATAAAGCATGAAAGTTTTATTCCTCCATACGCTTTATACTCTAGATAATCAAATCCATGAGCGTGTGAACACTCACTGGGGATTAAAGAGGAGCTTCTGTTCTTCTCTCTGTTGGTCTGGTTCAGGGCTGTCGTGAAGTCACACTGCTTGGCACTTGACTGGCTCACCAGCTAGAAAACAGCAATACTGTGTCAAAATGCACCCCTTTGTATAGTCTTACACTTGCTCAAATGTCTATGTGTAACTGTGTTGTATTTACATACTGCCAACACTACTACTTCCCTCAAAAATAAGACAAAGTGCCTCAGTAGTAAACAGGCTTTACCTCAAACTGTGTCTCTAGATGTGTTTTGCCTGAAGGCCCGGGCGTCAGGAGCTCATTGACGTAGCCATGAATGCGGCTGGTGGGCACGTCAGTGTCTTTGCTCCAGATGGCCTCCATCAGAGCGTCATGAATGAACACATACTGCTCCTGAGTTTGCAGTAAAGAGGAAACAAACACTCCATAAAACGTTCAAAACTTGTCCATCAGAAATATAATGGCATACTGTTACATAAGCACCCTCACTCAACACAATACAGGGTATGCATTGATGTCACCTTCCTCTCCACTGTCTTTCAATTAAGCAATATAGCACGAGTGGGGTAGGTAAGGGATAATCCCACGGGTGGTGTTCGGCCGTAGCCACCGAGGCCGCAGGCCGAGTGGCGTAGGCAAAAACACCCGTGGGATTATCCCTTACCTACCCCACTCCCACGAGTGCTATATTGCTTTTATAAAACAATTCTACCGTCAACAAATTAACATTTCAACACAAATGTATTGATTAAAAATGGTTTATTTCGCCATCGTTTCTCTGCAACAAAAATTGCTCCATTGTCAACGTCTTGGTTTGGAATTTTAAGAATTTTGAATTAACGGTTATCATCAACGCAAATTTTTCATCGCGGAGTGATTTATTATTAGCAGTGAAAAGTCCCGTAACTGTTGGTGTGTTGACAAATAACCTATAGCATGGAACATCTCTCGTCCAATCAGAAAAGTCCCGTAACTGTTGGTGTGTTGACAAATAACCTATAGCATGGAACATCTCTCGTCCAATCAGAAACAGCTAATTTACGCGATAGAACCCAATTGTTTTATAATTAAGCAATATCACACGAGTGGGAGTGGGGTAGGTAAGGGATAATCCCACGGGTGGTGTTCCGCCGTAGCCACTGAGGCTGCAGGCTGAGTGGCGTAGGCAACAACACCCGTGGGATTATCCCTTACCTACCCCACTCCCACTAGTGCTATATTGCTTTTATAAAACAATTCTACCGTCAACAAATTAACATTTCAACACGAAGTTATTGATTAAAAATGGTTTATTTCGCCATTGATTCTCCGCAACCAAAAATAGTTCCATTATCAACGTCTTGATTTGGATTTTTAAGAATTTTGAATAAACGGTTATCATCAATGCAAATTTTTCATCGCAGAGTGATTTATTATTAGCTGTGAAAAGTCCCGTAACTGTTGGTGTGTTGACGTATAACCTATAGCATGGAACGTCTCTCGTCCAATCAGAAACAGCTAAATTACACGATAGAACCCAATTGTTTCCCCAATTGTTTCTCCCAGGCTTCACCTCAGTCTGCACTAAGTAGTTCCTTTGGGTTCGGATGTGCTTGAGGAATCCCATGACACTGACTGTCCCCTGCTCTGCGATCTGTTTCAGCATGCTGTCCAGCACAATGTAGGTGCCCGTCCTGCCCACTCCAGCACTGCACGCACACAAGAGCACACAAGTAGAGAGTGAGAAAGACATGAAATCAGCCACATTGGCAGTTTCTCCTGTTCAGTGCTATAGTAGACAAAGACAGACAGATCCCACCCACCTGCAATGCACCAGCACAGGCCCCATGTCCGCTCTCCACGCCGAGGAAGACTTTTGGACGAAGGTGAGGAGAGGCAGACAGTATTCGGGGACTCCCATGTCAGGCCACTGTGTGTAATGGTACTGTACTACTGTCCTCTCATTGGAGCGGCCTCTCTGGGAACCCTGAGGAGAAGAGCGGCTGCTCAGTAATCTCATCTAATTCACAGGGCAATGCTGAACATATGATTCTACTGTGTCTAGAGACAAGCTTAATGAATACGCTTCTGCACTATGTTGGCAGTACTGTGAGAGGTTTGTGATCTGACCTTCTTGATGGACGTGTTCCTCAGAGTGAAGGTTCTGACTGTGTAGTAGGCCAGGACTTTGGTGCTCTTCACCGTCACCAGGAAACAGCCATATTCCTCTTGAATCTCCATGGGCCAGTACTGATCACACTTTCTCTAGAATAAACAGAACTCGTAACATCACATTTGGCTAACTAGCATCTTGAATAACAGTTTGTTCTGGTTTTCAGTTATAGTTAGAATGAATTTTTCTGGAATTTTCCACCTCAAACACGAGGTGAACATGTTATTTTGACAACCTTATTAAATATCACAACCGACTTAGGTACATGATCCCAAAGTACCACAAAACACACTTAGTAGCCCACTATACGCATTACCCTAGCTTTGATCTAAAAGACAGAAGGAAACCGCTAATGAAATGATTATTATCAAAGAGAGTTTACAGTAGAAACTCACCCGACCCTTCTCCACCAGGTTGGTGATCATCACAATCACCCCCACGTTCTGCTCCCACACCATCCTCCAGAAGTCCTCCGTGCTGGCCTTGAGCGGGCCCTGGGCTGCAATGTAGACCCTGGGCTTGTTGAAGCCCTACAAAAGGGAGTGGTCATTAGAATATCGCAGAGATTTCTATATGATAGGAAAAGGTGGCCGAAATGAAATATCACAATTGGTTGAGGTGGACAGCAAGAGTGTGAAACAGTGACTTACATCCACAAAATTGGCATTGATATAATCTCCAGCAGTCTTCCCGTCCTTATCAGGTTGGGGTGATAATCTGACACGGCTGTGGTCGTCTGAAATAATGACAATCAGATAACCGTGCCTAGTGTGATGTGCCTCTGTGAGTATTCAGTATGAAGGTGTTGTGTCTTTCTTACAGGCCAGGATGTTGATGTATCTGTTCTTGTTCTTGTTGTCTGGGTGGTTTGAGATGTCTGTGGTCGCTCCCAGGTCTACGCAGCAGGCCTGTACCTCCTGGGAAAGAACAGAGTCAGCCCAATTAACAAACTGGCTTTAAGACAGCAGTGCAGTTAAACAGCAACCACTCTTCTGAAGGCCCACATCTCCCAACAGTGCTTTACTTTAGCGCGTCCAACGTAAGACACTTATAAACATCACAGCAGTGGTGATGGCTGTACCACCTTTATGACATAACATACATTGGCATTCATGTATGTTAGTGTCATGCTTATTCAATGCTTATGAGTTGGTTATTTGGCTCTTATGTGTGGGGGAAACCTTCAAAAGTACATTGAACTGAAATTAAACTTGGGTGTTGGGTGCAGGGCAGAAGCACGTGAGAAAGGGTTGTGTGTCTTACCTCAAAATACTCTTTCAGTATCTAAGAGGTGGGTTGAGAATGAGAGCAGAGGGCACAGTAATGAACACTCACACAACAACAAACAGAGTGCAAAATTATAAATAAGCATCAGCACAGGAGTATGACAAGACATCATGCATTAAGTGGGTTTCACATGGTATATATATATCACAGATATACATTACGTGCGGTAAAACATGCCAATGGGGCTTGTATCAATTTGTGCAACATATTGAATATCATTCACTTGACTTTACAGTCATAAATATTTGGTTATTTGGCTTATTTCATTAATTTTAAAACAAATGAAAGGTCGGGTTAGTCAGCCAGACTAATTGCCCACAGAGTAAGAGACTGAAAATGCAATTTATGGGATGTGAAGGAAATGAACAGTGAAAGCAGTGTGCAGTCCAGTTTATTACACATGCTTGAGTCAACAAAAAATAGATCAATGACAAGCAATGAACCTCAGACCAATGACACATCTTCTGATGCACTGCATCCGTATGAACCTCAGACCAATGACACATCTTCTGTAATATCGTAATATCGATTTCAGATGCTCTCATTTCTCGCAATTTTGAAGAGTTACAGTGGAAGAATGGCAGGTCAAAGGCTGGTCTCTTAACCATACCTTCATTTTAATTTATTCTGGAAGAGGCTATCTTTTGATATCAAAGAGAACCCACCTCAAATTCTTGAGAGAAAGAATTTGCATTGTGAAGCTCCTCCACATGTTGGACAAACTCCTTCACTGAGAGTGCTTTGTGTTCATCTGGGGAACAAACAGGGAAAGAAGGAGGGAATGTTTAAAACAAAAAAGCTTAGTTTGGCGCTATATAAATAAAATTGAATTAAATTAAATTAAATTTAATTGAATTTAAACAGCTGCAAACATCAGTGGCATCGATGCATTGCATGCTCTCAGTAGTCTGTGTTGATATTTGTTTGTGTTTGTGCCTGAGTGCACTTCCTGTGTTTTACCTGAGGGGGTCATTAAGGGTGAAGGTGGAGTGGACACAACTCTTGGTGACGTGTTGTCTTCTATGTAAAGGTGAGCAGTCTGAAAACATTTCCTGCAATGACAAAGAGCAGTTATAAGGAGATCTGAGAGCATATATCAGCAACACATTTCCATTCATTCTCTGTTTTTCTTCTTCCTCTCTCTCTCTCTCCTTCTCTCTCTCTTTCAGCCTAGCATGTATACTGTGTTTTAACATTATTTGCAATCATGACAACAAGCCCATGAAAACTGAGGTGAAACATCATTTTGAATTTGCAATAAAATGAGGATCCAAAATTGTTTTGTGAAATACAAAAGCATACACCCGGTATTTAATTTTAATCAGGATAAAAACACAAATACAAAAAGATGTTTTATTAAATCCCCAATAGATTTTTTTTAAAGCATCAACCGAAAGATCTTTTGGTGAACAACTTCGTCTGAGGGATTAAACACCACAAAAATGTCTCCCAGATTGAATCTAGGAGTTTTAAGACACAACTGGAGCTCACATCAAAAGCACAGCTGCAGAGTAACCAAATGAGCACCGTGTCCCCTGAAAGGAACAAGGCAAGAACACGAAGCACATAACTCAAATCCTCAGCATCTTACACGGCCAGAACATGCCTTGCTCGTGTCGGATGCAATCTAGAGCGGCCCCTTTTTCAGGGCACGCTTCAGTTCCCTCAGCCTGATGCCAAGGCACAAACAAATCAATGTGTCGGAGGTCTTAATCTCCCTGCTCCAAGATTACCAGCTTAACGTTCACAGTCTTCACAGTGCAACAACAAACGTCAAACAAGGCAAGACATGTTTCCAAGCTCAATGTTTGAAGACTGAATGAAAATGTACAGTTGCATGGGGCTTGTTCACTTACACTCTAAATACTAGCCTTTTGATAGGATTTACAAAGTTGCTTATTTCGCGGTTGGATTTGAGAATATGCCAAGCAACCATGGAAAACACCATGGCTGCTTCTGCTTCTGATGAAACAGCTCAAATGCAGCTATAAATATTAAGGTGTAAACACCATAATAATGCTACTATTTTTACCACTTCAAGTTGATTTTTTATAACATTCAGTGTATTTCTTGTGGAGTTCCTTTTTTTGCAAGGACAAACATATATACGTTAGTTTGAGAAGCGCCTCCCTGAATACAGTAACACAGCCTGCATTCGGATATCTTTCAGGCAAATAGTCTGGTGATAGGCCTTCAATAGGTGTTGTTTTTTTCATGGATTTTGTCAGTGTCAGTGAGAGGGCACAGGAGAGTGATTGGACCTGGGATTTAAGAGATTAGGGCTCCCAGGAAGACAAACAAATATCAGGGTCTGATGAAGCTGACTGACCCTTCACCTTTGCTCCTTCTGCCCCTATACACACTTTTCTCCTCTATACATACACACTTCCCTCCCTCCGTGCACACACATATACAGATACATATACTAGTAACAACTCATCTTAGAACTACAGATAAATAACAATATGACTGAAATTAAAATGACTGTCTGACCACATAGAGCAGTTTAAAATCAAGTCAAACTGCTGTTAACCACATAGAGCAGTTTAAAATCAAGGCAAACTAAAGTTAACCACATAGAGCAGTTTAAAATCAAGTTAAACTGCTGTTAACCACATAGAGCAGTACATAGTATTTGTGTGTGTATCTGTGTGTGTGTGTGTGTGTGTGTGTGTGTTTGTGAGTGTGAGTGTGAGTGTGAGTGTGAGTGTGAGTGTGAGTGTGTGTGTGTGTGTGTGTGTGTGTGTGTGTGTGTGTGTGTGTGTGTGTGTGTGTGTGTGTGTGTGTGTGTGCAAGTGTGCGTGTGAGTGTGAGTGTGTGTGTGTGTGTGTGTGTGTGTGTGTGTGTCTGTGTGTGTGTGTGTGTGTGTGTGTGTGTGTGTGTGTGTGTGTGTGTGTGTGTGTGTGTGTGTGTGTGTGTGTGTGTGTGTGTGTGTGTGTGTGTGTGTGTGTGTGGGTGGGTGTGGGTGGGTGTGTGTGTGTTCTCACCTCCAGTAGATGAGGATGCCTACGAGTACAATAAGCCCAACCAGTGTGAGGGTAGACACCACAGCCAGTGGCACCACTGCTTTCCTCTGGCCTGCCAAAGCCACCCGAGACTCATGACTACTGTTACTGGCCTCTTAAGACAGAGAGAGAGAGAGATAGAGAGAGAGAGGGGAGAAGAGAGAGAGAGAGAGAGAGGGAGATGTTAACATACAAATCCACTCTGTACTGTTTTAGCCCACCGCTACATTGGAGCATTCTCCAACAATACTGGGAAAGAACAGGACAAATCAGAGTCATGTCTTCATAAAGGCTATCAGTTGCATAACAGGTGAACTTTTTTGATCAGTTAGGTTATCCCTAGGTAAAAAACAATGGACACAATACCCCTCGCACTACCAGTTCCTGGACATGCTGCTACCCTGTTTACACAGGCACCTAACCTCTCACTACTTCATATACACAGGTGCTCAGAGCAAGAGAGAGCAAGAGAGAGCTGAGGATCTGAACAAATACTAATTTGAAGTGTTATCTCTGACATACAGCCTAACTAATAACACAGAGCTGAATACAAGTCTGTTTTAGTGCTAGTATCTCATTGAATTGATGACAAGTGGGGAAACAACTGCTGATTTGAAGAAACGCCAGTGTACAAGAAATATGTTTGGTTAGGAAATAATCAGAAGACACTAGGATTTGAGTAGGTGAATGGACAAGGCATCTTCATTAGACACTAGTAAAGGAGTAGTGAACGAACAAGGCATCTCCGCAACCCACACCAATAAAAGCTCTAAGAGTGCCTGCTGGTGCATTTGGGAGATGATTGTCGAATCACAGCCTTTACAGACAGCTCAGCTTGATACTGCGAAAGTATTTGGTAATTGTATGTGGACATCTTTCTCTCTTTTGAATATCTCTCAAGGGTGCTTGGACTGACCTTTCGAGACACTATGTCTCTAATGCTGCAGTTCTGTTCAGTTTGATTGGCTGTTGCTATGGTGAATTCAGAAACGTTTAGGCACGCTGTTACCACAACAGTGACCTTAACGGAAGTGTCACAAACATACTGTTGAGAAAATGTTGGGTTGTGAAAATACAGGGTTAAGGCAACACATGACTTAGGGAAACTAGGGTTAAGAGCTGAGGGATGTATGAGCATAGACGCAATCCTTTCTTGAGATGCATTCTGGGTGATTTACCAATGTGCTTTTAGATACAGATTACATCTGAGTGCCCCTTGTGATGGTGATTACTATCAGACATGCAAGCTTCTAATGTACGTGGCAATGGTAGTGGAGAGCTACCGTCTCATCATGTGAACACTTTCATCTCCATGGCAGACAGTTTGTCATCACCTTTGCACTCATTTCAACCCAGTACTGTGACAGTCATTTCAACTGACATCCACATATTGAATATTACTTACTGAAACTCTTCAATTCTGATCTGATATTAAAAAGTTCCACATTGTGATTTTGCCTTGAAAGCTTTTCCTTCTAGGAAAAATGTTTTTCGGTAATAAAGAGATTTGGCATCACCAGCAACAATATGTTTACTCTGCTTCATCACATGTATAAGTAGAACATACTGTATGAATCTAAAGCACTTTCGGGTCATCTCTCATCATGTACAATATAAGCTCCCTGAATTGCAAAAAAGCCGGCAGTAGGATATTGTAATCTATTTGTTTAACCTCTGATCTGCGGGGGCCCTTTGGCTGATATATGCTGGATCATAGGTCATAAATAATCCCAGTGGTTTTGTCTCTCAGATTATGACACTGTAATTGTCTTCTAACACAAACCACCCAATAAACAGTGTTGCCAGCTGTCATTCTGCTCAGACCTAACGTTCCAACATCTTCCAACATCACAGACCAGGTCTACCGACCTCAATTATTCAAAGCAAAACTCCAAAACTCTTTATTGTGGAGCCAGGCTCAATCGAACAATAAGGGCAAACACTATGCCACCGAACATCAGATTTAGAGAGTTCCTCTTACCCCAGTGTAAATCATAATGTCTCTTAATGACCAAACTAAAGGGACTGAATGTTGGCGCACATATCCCAATAACCGAGATGGAGTTCTCCTGCCACCTGCTGGACATCTTTAATCTGGTAAAAATCTTTGAAAGCTACATTTTGAAAGCTAATTCATTTTAAAGAAGTTCCACTTTATCAAATGTCATTTTCATTTCCATTTTTTATATAAGGCAGATCATGGCAGATAAAGAATTGTTTCTGGCCAACTGAATTAGAATAGTGCTGTCATTTCAAATAATATGTATTAATAACCAAATGTTCCATTTATTTACATTTATGGCCAATAGACAATATGTACCCATTTTACCCAGTATGTACCCATGATGGAAAAAGCTGTTTGTTTTGTTAGTGTTCATTCATGTCACTGGCAAAACAAAGCAGTGATACAGATAAATAATATGACAGAGAATGCTGTATCATCACTGGTGCATGTGTGGACTATGGGAAAGCACATACTTGCCTCTGCTGCCAGGACCTGTGATGACTAATGCACGCACACACTGGGTTAGATCATGTTTGATGGTGGTCACATGACATGTTAATACAAAACAGACCAAGAAAGAATGATGGTAGTGATGAGGTTCTTCTCAGGAGTTGTGCTATGTTGTTAGGAGGACTAGAAGCAGAAATGACCTGAGACCTTACTGCAGGGCTCCATGGGTTAGATGGCTTGACCTAGAACAAGTCTTTCAGGCAGACAGTGATGGGTGGTTAGTGGCTATGTGTTACCCAAAAGCTCCTGAGTCTTTCTCTGTGCTCCTCTGGACAGGGGAGCAGTCTGACCAGGGTGTTGCCGTCTTCACCTGGTCGTCGGCCTCTTGAGATGAGATGAGGACCTGTGCTGTTCAGAGCTGTGTGATCTTTACCTGCTACCGGCTCCTCCTCCTCATCCTCCTCTTCCTCCTCTGAATCCCTCTCGATTCGCTCTGGGATGCTGAAATCCGAGGACGTCTCGCTGTCGGTAAGGCGCTCCTGCCCCGAGCCACTCTCCTCATCCCCCACCCCCACGGCCCAAGGCTGCCCGCTCATCACCGTGGTGATGGCACTCTCGGTCACACTCTCGCTCTCGAAGTAGAAGGAGGACG
The DNA here is from genome assembly GCF_963457725.1 of Sprattus sprattus. Classification (NCBI taxonomy): domain Eukaryota; kingdom Metazoa; phylum Chordata; class Actinopteri; order Clupeiformes; family Clupeidae; genus Sprattus; species Sprattus sprattus. The sequence continues at coordinate 35,294,811 of NC_137926.1, forward strand.
AGTGCTCCTCCTCGTTGTGGTCGGCCTCCCCGGGGATGGCGGCAGGGGAGGGAGGAGCAGAGGTGAGGGTGTGGGGCAGCGTGCTCTCCTCACCTGAGGCTGAAGCCTGGCCCCGCTCCCACTCCTGATCCACGGGGGCCCAGCCAGACGCGCTGCTCTCCAGCGGGCCCCCGGTGGGCAGCGGGGCCCCAGAGCTGGCCTGAGAGGGTGAGGCAGAGGGGGATGGGGTTGAGGGGGTGAAGGGTGGGGAGGTGGCCCCGAGGGTTGGGAGGGTCTGGCTGTACACAGGGCTGGTGGCTGCAACAGAAACAAGCACATCACTACAGGGCTGGAAGCCACAGAGAGGAGCTGCACTGGACAGAGGGGCCCCGCTGCACACGGTCTCAGCACTGGAGGCTGAAGAGAAGGACAGACATGGAGGTTCTAGAGGACTAGTGCAGGAGAAGAGAAGCAGGCCACTCGAGTCGCCACCGACAGGGAGACTGGAGCGCAGCTGGAAGAGAGAGGAGGCATGCAGAGAAGTCCCACTGAGGGCATGCAGGACGCCAGCGGAGGCTCCCCTCGTAGCGGACGGAGCTAACAGAGAGGAGTCTACCCACTCCACCACACCCACAGAGTCACCCAAGCTGCCTGAGAGAGAGGGAGTGAAGCCCAACACAGCCTCCGTCAGAGAGAGAGGGAGGGACGGCTGGAGAGAGGTGAGAGAGCTCAGTGGAAAGGCGGAGGCAAAGGGGTCAGACTCAGGCCACTGGGACCCCATGGCAGAGGGGTCGGGTAACGTGTGGAGCGGGAGAGTCTCACGAGACGCTATTGGCGGAACACCCAGTGCCACTGCTGCAGAACCCATAGACAAGGCTTCATCATCATCATCATCATCACCTTCATTAACACCATAACCTGTGTCATCACCATCACCACGACTACCACTAGAGACTTGGGTTGTTGCCCAGAGAGACACAAGGAGGGAGGAAGGAGGGGGGGAGGGGTTGAAGGGTGATGGGGAGAGGGTGGGGGCAGTGACGGTGACGTCATGGGACAGCAGCACAGACAGGTCATGCAAGAGCTCCAGACGCGGAGGGGACGTGGACAAGACTGTCACAGTACTGGAAGGAGGGGATGTGGACAAGACTGTCACAGTACTGGGAGGAGGGGACGTGGACAAGACTGTCACAGTACTGGGAGGGGACGTGGACAAGAGTGTCACAGTACTGGGAGGAGGGGACGTGGACAAGACTGTCACAGTACTGGGAGGAGGGGACGTGGACAAGACTGTCACAGTACTGGGAGGAGGGGACGTGGACAAGACTGTCACAGTACTGGGAGGAGGGGACGTGGACAAGACTGTCACAGTACTGGGAGGAGGGGATGTGGACAAGACTGTCACAGTACTGGGAGGAGGGGACGTGGACAAGACTGTCACAGTACTGGGAGGAGGGGATGTGGACAAGACTGTCACAGTACTGGGAGGAGGGGACGTGGACAAGACTGTCACAGTACTGGGAGGAGGGGACGTGGACAAGACTGTCACAGTACTGGGAGGAGGGGACGTGGACAAGACTGTCACAGTACTGGGAGGAGGGGACGTGGACAAGACTGTCACAGTACTGGGAGGAGGGGACGTGGACAAGACTGTCACAGTACTGGAAGGGGACGTGGACAAGACTGTCACAGTACTGGGAGGGGACGTGGACAAGACTGTCACAGTACTGGGGGGAGGCGGCTCAGACACAGGGGTGGCATGCAGACAGGGGAAGGTGGCAGAGGAGCCAAACATAGAGGGGGATGCAGGAGCTGTTCTCTCACCATTAAAGACCGGTTGGGTGGTCCTCAGGGGGACCAGGCTGAAGGCAGGAGCGGTGGTGGTGGTGGTGGGGAGATATGTGCTTTCACTGGTGGGCCGGAGAGCGATGTCAGGGTAGGAGGCCACGGGAGTGACCACCACTGGAACCTCCAGTGGACTCACGGTGGTGTACCGGCCACCAGATCCCTCAGAAGCAGTAACCGGGACAACCGCCTCCCTGACGTCCGCAGTGGCCGTTGTAGGAGATGTGACTTCAAACATGGTGGGAGCGGAAGTGGTCAGTGGGGAGTAAGCACGAGTGCTAGCGCTGGACCCCTCACTTAGGGGCACCTTGGCTGGGTTTGCTGTGCTGCTGCTGCCCCCTGCTGGTGGGACAGGGGTGGAGGTGGTGCTGGGCTTTAGGAGGGATGGATCTGCAGAGCTCTGGCCCCTGCGCTCCTCTCCTTGGGCAGTGAGAACAGGGAGTGGTGTGGTGGTGGACTGCTTGGGTGTGGTGGTCAGTGAGGGTGTGGTCGTAGTGATTCTGACCCCAAATGGGTTGGGATGGTAGTCCTATTGGGAACATACACAAGGAGACAGAGGAAAGGGGAGAGATGCTTTATATGAATAACCAGTAATAACCACTATCAAAACCAAAGGCTGCACACATTTATAAAAAATGCTGCCTGAGATTCTGGTTTAAGTATTAATGGGTATGTTATAGTGGTCCACTGGAGATGAACGCCTGGCGCTAACAAAGGCTGCATTAGATTATTACACTTTTCATTTTTCTTTTGTTTAAACTCTATCTAATCTCTTTTCATGCTTATGATGTTCCCTGTTTGTCATGACAAACGTGTCTGAATCACAAATAGACTACTGAAGAATATACAGCTGAGATATTTTGAATAAAACAATTATACATGTTGTCTCTGCACATTTCTACTTGACCAACATCTGACTAAGAATTTAATTTTTACCTCTTCGAACTCAAATGATTCGTCAGGATCAGGGTCTATCTCTGAAAGAAAATAGGTACAGTTAAAATACTTCACAAAAATTCCAGGTTCTACTGTTTTATGGAAAACAAATACACCAGGTTAAAATAATATATGATATTAATATTTCAGAGTATTAAAACAAAGGCCTAATGTTTATGTCCATTACCAACGCACAAGATGAGTAACGGTGTTATCACACACAGGTTATGTTAGAACCGAAAGGTTCTTTATGAAACAGAACCTTAGAAGAGATCATGGAAAACTGTAGTGTTGTTTATGAAACAGAACCTTCATGGGAAACTGTGTGTATTTGCATCCCCACAGAGTGCCACACAGACACACGCCACTTCAAGGAAGAGGCCACCAATGTGTGCTTTTGAACAATCTCTTGCTCAGGAAACACTTTTAGATATTGGTGCAAGCCGCTTAGAAGAATGTTGTTGCTCTTCATTCCCAGACTGGTCTACAGGGTGTGTGTTTAACACTAGGCTCCACTTTAGGCTCCAGGGACTTTATATTCACAAAGGTCACGTTCATATCTACAATCCTCTGGTGGAGGGGACAGAATGTTGCAATCTTTGTGGATATGTTGTTGTTGGTTTACACATCAGGTGAAAGGAAGAGAGAGAGAAACAAAACAAGGAAAGAGAGAGAGAGAGAGGGAGAGAGAGAGAGAGAGAGAGAGAGGGAGAGAGAGGGAGAGAGAGAGAGAGGGAGAGAGAGAGAGAGAGAGAGGGAGAGAGAGAGAGAGAGAGAGAGAGAGAGAGAGAGGAGAGAGAGAGAGAGAGAGAGAGAGAGAGAGAGAGAGAGAGAGAGAGAGAGAGAGAGAGAGAGAGAGAGAGAGAGAGAGAGAGAGAGAGAGAGGAGAGAGAGAGAGAGAGAGAGAGAGAGAGAGGGAGAGAGAGAGAGAGAGAGAGAGAGAGAGAGAGAGAGAGAGAGAGAGAGAGAGAGAGAGAGAGAGAGAGAGAGAGAGAGAGGGAGAGAGAGCTATATTAATGTTATGATAGAAATGCATTCTTCTTTTAAACACACGGTGAGAAGGTGTGACTGGGTGAGTGCAGGCTTGGTTGAGAATCACACAAGAGCAGGAGGGGGAGTGTGGCAACCCTCATGCAAGCCAACGGCCTCCCACACACACCACGCAGAGAGCCCAGGCAGTCAGCGCCGCTTACCTGCTGGACGGGTGACAGAGGTTACACAGAATGGGGGTCATGGTAGACGGATGAGTTTATGAAGCGCAGAGCGCGAAAACGTGAAAACGTGAAATGGCATCAGGTCGGGACACACGCTCAGAATGGACTGATGAGGGATCCTGGAGGAGGGTCTGTGTGGGGGGGGGTGCGGAACCATGGCATGGGCACGTTCTGAACGCCTGAGGAACCTAGCAGTGCACGAGAGGCACACCTGCCCCATTTGCCGGCACATTCAGAACCCACATGCTCCACAACATCTGGTGAGAAACACCACACCCATGCACATATACACTGAAATAGGCTGCACAGCAGTTTGACCAAGTCAGGTTAGTTTATTATCAGCAACAGACAGCACATACATAATATGACCAAATCCAAACTTAAACAGATGCTACATGTAAGCAAACAGCCATTGGCATGATGAGTTTAAAATGACCTTATTTCTTAAAGAGTAATACTAACATAAGGACGGCGACATTTCTTCACAGAAGCTACAGAAAGCATGCTGCCTCTTATGAGAAGACTACATGGCAATCCAACACTGACAGGCAAACAGTACGTAGGACTGAATACAGAACATGAACACATGCAATTTACACGTGCACTTGAAAGTCGACTTGGCACCCGTTAACAGAGAAAAAAGAGAAAGACAGTGAAAGCAGAAGAGTCTTTGCTATATCAGGGAATCACCTATCACAGGGCAGATATCACATGTTAAATTCTAGTGGGAAGAACCGCAGAGTTCTGTTTGATCACCCAAACCAAGTAGCAGTCTTCGATCCATCACTGCAAGTAATTTGGTGTTTTACCTTTTCTGATTGTATCAACAGTAGGTATGAAGAAAATAGCCTGGACTAGTTCACCTTTCAACCAGGAGGCACTCACTGAATTGCTTTCAAACATCTATGAACTCTCCAATGTCAAGGCTCCTAATCTAAAGTACAGAGACTGGTTTGCAATAGATTACCCTATGAGTAATGATGGGAAACTGATAGGTGTTGATTTAGATCTGAACATAAAGTTTGGGGGTTTGGGGAATAGACAGGGATTGTGAAATCAGTCTCCACGGAGACGGTGTCGGCGGGCTCAGTCAGTCTTACCGGGGTCATCCAGGGGCATGTCCACGATCAGCTGGTCGCTCATGCGGCCGTACAGACCATTGGTACACACAGCCACAACCTGTATCATATAGCTGGTGTTGGCCATCAGGTCCTGGATGATCGCCCCCTGGTGGCAGTCGGAAGAAGGCTTAGAGAGGGTACCCTCAAAAAAGGTCTACAATAGTTTTTTAATGAACTGTACATACATGCATCTTTGGATTTCCTGGTTTTAATATTTGACTTAGTATTCAATTTGGTAAAGTCAGCTGTGAATCATTTGGATCCATATGTAGTATAAGGTCATTGAGTTAGTAACTATTCTTATGTTCCTACCAACAGTGCATGATGTTGTAATTGTTGTTCCAATATTAGCACATAAACCATGGCTCTTGGGATGAACAGATGTGAGGTGAGAGCCGGCTCTCTGAGATCACATCCTTACCACATCCTGGTCTCCATCGGTCAGGTACTCCAAGGCGGGTGTGTCCTCTCTCTGTGTCTGGCGGTAGCTGATGGAGTACTTGTCAATGTTGGCATCATACACAGCTCGGGGCCGCTCCCAGATCACCAGCAGACTGGTGTAGTTGTGCGGCTCCGCCTGGACGTTCTCTGGCTCCGAGCTGCAGACTGGAGAGAAGAGAGACCCGTTAGAGCCTCAGGATGGCATGTGGGCTTGTGTAGGAGTAGGAGCTGAGTAAGAGTCTCTCAGGGTGCACATTGGGCTTGTGCAGGAGTAAGAGTTGAGTAAGAGTCTCTCAGGGTGCCCATTGGGCTTGTGTTGGAGTAAGAGTTGAGTAAGAGTCTCTCAGGGTGCCCATTGGGCTTGTGCAGGAGTAAGAGTTGAGTAAGAGTCTCTCAGGGTGCCCATTGGGCTTGTGCAGGAGTAAGAGTTGAGTAAGAGTCTCTCAGGGTGCCAAGTGGGCTTGTGCAGGAGTAAGAGTTGAGTAAGAGTCTCTCAGGGTGCCAAGTGGGCTTGTGCAGGAGTAAGAGTTGAGTAAGAGTCTCTCAGGGTGCCCATTGGGCTTGTGTTGGAGTAAGAGTTGAGTAGGAGTCTCTCAGGGTGCCCATTGGGCTTGTGTTGGAGTAAGAGTTGAGTAAGAGTCTCTCAGGGTGCCCATTGGGCTTGTGTTGGAGTAAGAGTTGAGTAGGAGTCTCTCAGGGTGCCCATTGGGCTTGTGTTGGAGTAAGAGTTGAGTAAGAGTCTCTCAGGCTTTATGCAATGAAGCTGTGCAGCTGTGCTGCTATCTCACAACTCACTGACTCTCCTCAAAAGATGAATCTGTCAGCACCTCTCTGGCTACCACAATGACAAGAGTCACACCCAGGCTTGGGAGGCATTTTAACTCATGGAACATAAATCTGACGTGCCATGCAGCAAACTCTGTTGATCCATTATCATCTCACTTCGGCACCTGCTCACAGCTGTTCACTTTCTGTGTCTGTTGCCTCTGACAAACTATAATACAGCGGCCATTGATCAAAACCGCTCTGGGAGTCTGATCCTAGGGAAGGAGCTTGTGAAACAAGACCAGGATGTTTTTGAAAGGAGCAAATCTGCAGTTGTTACTGACACTGTTGAATTGACCTTTCACCTTACCACGCTGTGCCCAAAGCAAATTCCACAACCTCGGTCCAATCGTGTAGTCATTCAAAATGATTCTGATTCTGATTCTAAATTTGAGCGTGTAGGTGAGTTAGGTGTTTTTTTTTTAATGAGAGCAAAATAAATGTGTTGACTATATGAGGGAATAATGCTCTCATTACACCGGCGTGATCTCAACAAATGGTGGGAAAAACACATTACATGATCCTCTTTCACCACAAGAGGGCAGTGTAGTCAAGAGGGCAGTGCAGGCTTCATTTCAAGGGGATGCCAGGGGAGCAAAGCCAATACACGTTGTGTGTGCATGTTCCACAGATCTGTGTATGCGTGCCCAGCTAACTGCGCATAACAACATGATCCTTGAGAAAATAGGCCAGCTGCATTCTGCATGGATACATCAGAGTGATGCGTGGAGGGATATGAGAAGAATGACAGAGGTTTAAAACTGCTGTCATCTCTTGAGCAAGGAGGTATGAAGCAATCAAACTGTGCAAACATTAGTAGTGGGAGTGAAGACAGTGCACCGATTCACCAATTTAAAGTCCTTTTCTATTTCTTCCACAGCAGAGGCTATAAGTAAAATGTAGGCATTGGTAAATACAGTGTAAAAAATGTACCGATTAGGCATTTTAATGTACAAAAGCCAAACCGAGTCTTCTGAGGGGACTGCTGGAGTCCATGAACAAGTGTGGTTATTTAATTGACTCTTTAGTGGAAGAAGGTGTACAAAATGACCATCTTCTGAAGAGGAATAAAGATATTATAACTTTATGCAGACAGGTTTCCCGTATTGACACGATGCGCTTGATTCTCTCACAGGAGAGTGGAAAAGCTCTAAGTGAACTAGTTCACAGTGACAGTTTCCAGTCCTAGCTCTAGCCAAACAGTCAATCAGGGAACAAGGTTAGTAAGACACGCTCACAGCTAGCTTCAGGGCAGGGAACCAATTCACTCCACAGCTAGTGAGAACATGTCCATAATCCGCCATGTCAGAGGGGCAATGACCTGATATTGAACTAAATTGACCCATGAATGGTGTACTGTAGTTTTAACATGACGTGTGAATGGTGTACTGTAGCTTTAACATGACGTGTGAAGCGTGAGGAGCCGGGCCAGCCCAACACTCTGCGTGTGGCATGCTGGAAGTGGGTCAAAACAGACTGCACTGTTTACAAACCCAAGAGTGCCCAGAGGGGGGGCGCAGAGACATGAATGCACAGACAGAAAAACGGTTTCATGGGCATTTGTGCAGACAATGGCAACATGGTTAACATTTGCTCATGTGACTTCCATACTCTTCAGAGCCGTGAGCCGGTTGAACGACTACAGGTTTCATGCAAACCTCAACTCAGCCAATGGTCAGCTTTCCAAATACTTTTGTTGTCT
>NC_137926.1:35307873-35335373 GCF_963457725.1 Sprattus sprattus
TGTGTTCCCACTGTAATACATTTCACACACACACAAACACACAAACACACACACACACACTCTCACACACACACACACAAACACACAAACACACACACACACACACACACACACACACACACACACACACACACACAAACACACACACACACACACACACACACACACACACACACACACACACACACACACACACACACACACACACACACACACACACACACACACACACACACAGACACACAGACACACACACACACACACACACACACACACACACACACACACACACACACACACTCACACAGTATGTCTTCCATGACTGAAGAAAAATTGTTGATGGATTTGTATCAAAGGTTTTTTAGGCATGCATCTTAATACTTCCACAGACACTCTTTTAAATGATCACCCTTTCCATATTTAAAGACATACACACCTGGAGTAGGTGACATAAGAGTATGAGACATGACACGATTGAATGAATTCATATCCATAAACCTCACTAACCTCAAACATAACAGCCAAGGCTGTGATTCGGCCTCCTTCCCTCAGTGCGTGGTCTATGGAGGTATACAGTCTGTCCTCATAGCTGAAGATCTGCATCTGTGCACCCAGACAAAGCTGTTATGATCTGGATAGACATATCATCACTACTGCCTTTTGCCTGTGTCACTCATCTTTACAGTTTTTTCCTATCGTTTTAGTCAATTTACCTAAACCATGTTCATATTCCCAAAACACTTAACACATTGAGCATACCAGTCGACCATGTGAACCAAACTGTGGATCCTTGCCCCTATGCTTAGATACAAATGCTGGCAATGACACCTTCTTCCAAAATCTTACAATATCATGGATACCTGTCCCAGTCAATGTTCACTCCCGGCAAAACGCTGTGGAACTACAGCATATTTTACCAATGTTTAGATACTTTGTTCAAAACAGCTAACTTTCAGTTCAAAACCTCACTTATCAGTAATTTAGATCACTGTAGATGGAAAGATGCTGCATTTGGACAGACAAATTACTTAAGTTATATGTTTGAATAGGAAAAATGATTCTTATTTTAGCAGATAGTTTACAGTTTTTTCCTATCGTTTTGGGTCATGTACCCATACCATGGTCACTTTTCCCTATCACTTAACACAGTGGGCTTTAGAGACACACACCTCTGCATATCTGTTAACCTTTGGTGCAAAATGCACTACAACAACCACACCACAAACAATGCTGCCATAACTTAACACATGTTTCCTCTCAGAACACAATGACCTAAAAAACACTAACATCTTGAAGCATTGCTAATTGCATGTATAAAATGTTGCTGTGTCCTCCAGTTTAGCATATATTTCCTGTAGTGTTGCATTGAAAAAAGAGAAAAAACACAGACAAACACTTCTTTGGACTACAGTAATACAATTTGTAATATGACAGTAAACAAATAATTCTAAAATGCTGAAATATGTCAATCCAAGCCAAGAATCTGCTGACAGTGTTCATATGTCGGTTTCCCTCACACAATAGATGTCACAATTGACAAGTGCTGTAAATGTACTTTACTGTAATTGCAAATACAGTAAATTAGTGTTTTATCAGAAACCTAAAATAACAATTTTTTGGGGAAATTACGTAATATTTGATCAAGAAACAAATCACAAATCACAAACAAAACAGATTTTCGTCAACATCGTAACATGCAGAGAAAAAATCTCAATGGGGTTGAGGAAAGGAGAGTAGGGTGGCAGGAATAGGGACACCATCCTAGGATACGCTGCAAATCACCCTGTGAGTTGTGAAAGGCCACAATATCCCATACAATCACTAAAGTTGCTAAATTCTGCCTGTCTAGCTGCATTTCAAAAAAGGAATTCCATGCCAATTCACCAAGAACTATGGTGCACAGGAAAACAAAAAATAATAATAATTACTGTAAAATCAAATGAATAAACTATCTGCTAAAATAAGAATAATTTTTCTTATTCAAACCTATAACTTCATTTGTCTGTCCAAATGCAGCATCTTTCCATCTACAGTGATCTAAATTACTGATAAGTTAGGTTTTGAACAGAAAGTTAACTGTTTTGAACAGAGTATCTAAACATTGGTAAAATATGCTGTAGTTCCACAGTATTTTGCCGGTAGTGAACATTGACTGGGGCAGGTATCCATGAAATTTGGAAGAAGGCGTCATTGCCAGCATTTGTATCTAAACATAGGGGCAAGTAACCACAGTTTGGTTCACATGGTCTACTGGTATGCTCACTGTGTGAAGTGTTTAGGGAATGTGAACATGGTTTAGGTAAATTGCCTAAAACGATAGGAAAAAACTTTTTTTTTATTTTATTTTAATTATTATTATTTTTATTTTCCTGTGCACCATAGTTCTTGGTGAATTGGCATCGAATTCCTTCATTGAAATACAGCTAGACAGGCAGAATTTAGCAACTTTAGTGATTGTATGGGATATCCTGGCCTTTCACAACTCCCGCCAAGTCACAGGGTGGTTTGCAGCGCATCCTAGGATGGTGTCCCTATACCTGCCGCCGTACTCTCCTTTCCTCAACCCCACTTTTAGAGGCAACATCCAGGCCTGGATAAGGCATGCACAAAGATTTTATCCACGATGCATGGCAAGAGAAACCATATGTTACGATGTTGACGAAAATCTGTTGTGTTTAATTTGTTTCTTGATCAAATACATTATGTAATTTCCCCCAAAAAATCTTATTTTAGGTTTCTGATAAAACACTCATTTACTGTATTTGCAATTACAGTAAAGTACATTTACAACACTTGTCATTGTGACATCTATTGTGAGAGGGAAACCGCCATATGAACACTGTCAGCAGATTCTTGGCTTGGATTGACATATTTCAGCATTTTAGAATTATTTGTTTACTGTAACAAACTTTATTACTGTAGTCCTAATAAGTGTTTGTCTGTGTTTTTTCTCTTTTTTCAATGCAACACTACAGGAAATCTATGCCAAACTGGAGGACACAGCAACATTTTATGTATGCAATTGCCAATGCTTCAAGATGTTAGTGTTCTGAGTGGAAACATGTGTTAAGTTATGGCAGCATTGGTTGTGGTGTGGTTGTTGTAGTGCATTTTGCACCAAAGGTTAACAGATATGCAGAGGTGTGTGTCTCTAAAGCCCACTGTGTTAAGTGATAGGGAAAAGTGACCATGGTATGGGTACATGACCTAAAACGATAGGATACAGATTTAACACCTTCAGCTATTAGCAGCGATTTAATGACATGCCATAATTGTGAGTTAAGTCATCTGTCAACATTGTTCATAATAGCACTAAACCCCTCAAACACCTGGCACATGAAAGTTCTTATGAGCTCTGATGAAACCGAACCTGACAGCCATACAGTAAATGTCTGGGGGGGTGCAGGCGTACCTCCAGAGGAAACTTGATGCCGTTAAGGCTGTGCTCTGAGCCGTCTGAGGTGGAGTTGCATCGGCCCCAGTGGAAAGTGATCCTCCCCACTCTAAACGTGGATCTCAGGCCCCCTCCGCTGATGAAGAAATATCCTTCTACATCTAAGGCCACTGTAAGCATAGAGCACGGCACAGCAAAGCTGCTTTGGTAAAGACATGAGAGACATTTAAACAAATCTGACAACCAGCTCTGCCAGTAAACAATAGTCTGAAACAGACTATAATATGTGCTCTGACAAGCCTGTGTAAAGAGAATAACTGCTTAAACAATACATTTAACAATCTGTCTGTAAAATAAGGAGATTGGTGAGGCACTTTTTGGGTGGCTGCATGAGAGGCGACTGGCTAAACTCTAGGAGTTTCTTTCTGTCCTCACCCAGACGAAAAGAGGAGGCAAAGAAAAGGGCGGACAGGAAGGCAAGTGGCACGATCTTACTGAAACTAGTAAACAAGGTCTATGTAAAGATGTCCCTCCCCAAACCACTTTTCACATGGTGGAAAACGGTCCCATGTGTCAGTCCATCTGTCCATCTGTTTAGCCTGGTGATTTGTGGTAAGAGGTTAGGAAGCACTGATTAGAGAACAGCTAGTACCAGTCTTCCCGTCGTTCTTAACTGTTGTCTTGCTGGAGGTCATCTGATCCCAGCTCTGAAGGTTTAGCTTCTGGAACTGGACTTTGACCTGTGCCAGGCTCTCTTCGATGTTGATGGGTGATTGTTTGGCATTGTTGCATGATGGGTACTTCTTTGCCCAGTTGTTTTGGTTTAGAGTTCCTGGAACATAAGAATGGGGAATACAGCTTCAGCTTGGTTCTGAAACAATATGGACTACTGAAGGAATTTTGTGTAATTTGCAAAAGAAAAACCCAAACAAAAATAAAGGCACTGAATTACATGTTGGCAACCCACCAAGCCGCTAACACTACTCCAAATGACAAAACACCGCACATTGAGGGTACAAGACTGATCTGGTTTCAAAAGCACACATTTCCTTAGCACTTTAAACAACACACAGTCACAAGCTCACATATACACTCATGCCCCCACAAGCACACACACACACAGTATGACAGGTACATTATTAGATAGATTCACTGGTACAATGGACTCTTAATCCGGGGGTCCTCCCGAGGGAGGCTTTTTTAGCCAAAGACAATTGAGATGAATGAGGTCATTCTCAGTTCTAGGTCAAGTCCATTAGCATGTCAATTGCCCCCAGAGAGCCCCAGTTGGGTAAAGCACAGGAGGCTGGGATGTAATATCAGATATTATACATGATCAGTTTGGTCTCTGCCACTGTGCCAGCTGCTCCCTGAAGAGAAGGATGATGTGAGTGTGTGTGTGTGTGTGTGTGTGTGTGTGTGTGTGTGTGTGTGTGCGTGTGTGTGCGTGTGCGTGTGCGTGTGTGCGTGTGCGTGAGCGTGTGTGTGCGTGTGTGTAGATGAGAAAAAGAGACAAAGAGATAGCGAGAGAGAAATACACATGTGGATGGTGTGCCCCAAACAACAGTGAATCCCAGTGTTGAGAGACCCATTGACAACCAGCCTGCCTTTTCTCTAAGTATCAAACAAAGCCATACACACAAGAGAGTGTCACACATCAAACTAAAACTAGTATCTAACTAAACAGTATAATCACTTTTCTAAATGTTTGCATCAAAAAACACACATATTACTCATACGACTAGATTTTTGTATTATCTCAACAATGTCGTATTCCGATGCACCTCCTAATTTGGTAGGTTAATGATTATGTTTATGTTTATGCTTTATAATTGAGATCTTTTTCCTGTATTTCAAGGGTATGGCAGGAGTGTTTCGATAATGTGCTTCCATGTTATCCTCTGCAACTACTACTTCATTTATGGTCAAACATGTCTACTGCAAGGTAGTATTCCACCGAGATCGATCCTTTGAACAATACATTTCAAGTCCAAAACCAAAATGTATCTTCCATTTTCAAAATTCCATTGCACTTTGTCTGTTGAAAAAGAATACTTCCTTTACTGGTGCTAATTCGCTCAGAATCACTCAATGGTTGCAAGCTAATGCTGTGTAATGCTGCATTTGGCTTTTGTAAAGATTGTGTAGCATTGTTAGCTACCTAACTGTATAAAGCATTGAGGGAAACAATTCTAAAATGTTCTAAGCAGTGTTTTTGGAACAGTGGTTAGCATGGTTGCCTAGCAAGTTGTTGACCTTGGTTGGGTTCTTGGCCAATGCAAATAAAAAGGTAAGTAAGTGTGGTGGTTTTAAAGGGCCTGCACACAGGAACATATTTAATTAAATTAACGTGTCACTTCAAGGAAATTATATACAGTAAGGTGCCAAAACAGTGTACTTAAATAGCTTTATGCTGTATAGTCTGTGCATTTATTAATATTTCCAACCAATATTTATTCACGCGTTCATATTAGTGTGTCTATGTCTGTCTTTACAATGAACACAAAGCTGTACATGGTAATACATGTATAAGCTGGGGTATTAGTCAGGAGATAGATGGCCTCATTTTTTTCGTGTTCCTCGAACGGCATACTTGTAGATCCTTGAACCACATTAATTTTGCTCCCAGGGAATACTGTTTCCCTCAATACAGGATATAGCCAGTCAAGTAGCTACCAATACTATCTCAAGGTCAGGTGGCTACCAATCCTATCTCAAAGTCAGGTAGCTACCAATACTATCTCAAAATCAGGTAGCTAGCAATACTATCTCAAAGTCAGGTAGCTACCAATACTATCTCAAAGTCAGGTAGCTACCAATACTATCTCATGGTCAGGTAGCTACCAATACTATCTCAAAGTCAGGTAGCTACCAATACTATCTCATGGTCAGGTAGCTACCAATACTATCTCAAAGGCAGGTAGCTACCAATCCTATCTCAAGGTGAGGTAGCTACCAATACTATCTCATAGTCAGGTAGCTACCAATACTATCTTATGGTCAGGTAGCTACCAATACTATCTTATGGTCAGGTAGCTACCAATACTATCTCATGGTCAGGTAGCTACAAATACTATCTCAAAGTCAGGTACCTACCAATCCTATCTCAAGGTGAGGTAGCTACCAATACTATCTTGATTTATTTATTTAGGCCTTGGAAGACACATTGAGGATTAAGATCCTCATTTTCATGGTCAGGTAGCTACAAATACTATCTCAACGTCTTTACAAAAGTAAAATAAGGCATTACACAGCATTGGCCTACTCTATATGACATTTGTTAGGAGTGGATTTACATCTAGTAAGGTTGTTTGCATTGAAATGCATCTATGGAAACTCTTGATGATTGTATGGAAAAAAGGACCATTGAGGATTCCTGCGTCCGGCAGGTTTTAATTTTTATTAGAAATTAGAAGAACGCCAGGACCATAGGCCAATTCCAACGTTTTAGTCTTCTTAGTGAGTGGTAGTAAGGAGGTTGGTCTCTTATCTGAAGGACAATAGTTAAATAGATATTTCTGTGCAGAAAGCAGGAATCCCAGGTTTTACTAGATGTTTGGAACAGCACGATTTGCCAACACATTCAGGCAGCTAGGACAGAAGGCAGAGACCTCCGTGTGGTATTTAATTGTTGGATCTCGCAAATGCCTTTGGATCGACGCTGCACAGTCTGTTGTGGAAGGCATTCAGTTAGTTTTAGGTCCCTGAGAAGATTTCAGAGTTAGTCAGGGCGTTTTCTGAGAATATTCAGTTGTACTTTAATACAAGTAACTTCACCACATCCTGGCACCACTTTGAGATTGGTATCATGGCTAGATGTACCTAAATGGGTGTATCTAAATGGGGTGATGGTGATGAAAGTCTGCAGGAGGCACCCGGTTACCTCCCATCCGAGCTTATAAGCAGCTTATAGGGATGACATGACATTGCTGGAAACAGCTGCTCCTTTCCCCCTCAGCTGTTAGCCAAGTAGAATGAAGGATGAAAGTGAAACCTGGCAAATGTAGAAGTGTTTTTATCCGAAAAGGAAAACTGGTGGAGGAGAGGTTTTATATTGATGGTGAGGTGATTCTTTCTATTGTAGAGAAACCTCTGAGGATTGTAGGCAGGTGGTACAACACCCCATTGAGTGACCGAGGACAGGTTTCAGGGCTTAGAGAAGTCATTAATCGATAAGGCTATTTGTACTATTGATAGGACCATATTTCCTGGTAAACTGAAATGGTGGTGCTTGCAGCTTGGGCCATGCGTAAGGTGGCCTTTAAATGTATTTGAAGTCGCCATTTCAAAGATGGAGAAATTTGAGAGAGTCAGGAAATGACGTGGGATGCCAAGTTGTCTACTCTTAGTAAGAAGCTTTGTATGGAAAAAGAATTTTGGAGTTGCCAATGAGCAGCTTGGTGGTGGAGTTCAAATGTGCTAAGACCAGCCTGGAGATGACTTTGTCACAGTCTTAAGATCCAGTGGTCAAGAACACTGCTCCAACTGTAAAACCTGATGATAGAGATTATTTCCAAACACTGTTAATGACTTAAGAATATAATAATCAAGTGCCTTGTATTAATTTATTCCTTGTATGAATCATGTGCTTATGAAAGCAGGAGCATGGCTTTTCTCTCTAAGTCTGCATAGGAACAAGAGCATGTTTAGACCAGAGGAGATAAGAAGGGAACTTTGCTTCTTCCGACCTTGTGCAAAACTGCCATCCTGCAAGACAGGGAGCCTCGGACGTGAGAAATCCACCACGTGGATACCCCTGCTGAAAACCAAACCTCTGTCTATATAAACCTTGTGCGAAGGGTTTATCCTTGCCTTCACTGTCAGCCTTGTGCTGGTAGGGGAGCCCGATTGCAATTGTTTTTGTTTGTCTGTCTAATAAATATACTTACATGCAGCTCTGGAGTCCTGAACTTACTAGGGTGAATTTTCACCTATCATAATTGGGGGCTCGTCCCGGATTCCAACAACCTCTTCGACTCTCCTTGCTGGGCTAATCATCAGGACCTGAACCGTATGGAGGTGTACGAGTTTTTTCTAAAGACCTCCAACTTGAATTGAAAGGAGGCCAGGGCCTGCCAGCAAGGGGAGCTGAGAGTGAAGGAATTTAATTGGACTATAGGGGGTGGACTCCGAGCTGTTTGTGAGTATATTGGTTGGTTTTATGTAAGTGTACGATAATATGTGGTTCTTGTTTTGTTTCGGTTTTGCGTACACTTGTCTTCAAGTGGGGTTGACACTAACTTTTTGCATGTTTGCTGCGGGGTGGATATGGGAACAAGATTGATGAAGGACTTTCCTGTATGCCCTGTGTGTTGAACGAATTGCTAGAGTTAGAGAGACTTCTGTTATAGTTTTCATGTTCTTGGAGCGCTCAAGGTATAGGTAGGCTCAAGGTATATCCCTGTTCATCTTCCTATCCCAATGAAAGGGAAGGGATAAAAGGAAGGGTAGTGTTTGTTTTTTGAGCGCTAAAGGTTATAAGCAAAGAAAGCCTGTTGCCATTGAAGGGTTAGCGCGCGCTATATGGAATATAAGCACTGTTCACCTCCTTCGCCTGGTGGTTGGAAGGAAGGGTATCGTTCGTTTTGGAAACGATAAAGGTTATATATAAGAGCGCTGTACACCTCCTCTGCCTGGTGGTTGAGAGGAAGGTGTCATCTGAAGTTGAAAACTTTCTAGGCCTATTTTCTCCGGATATTTCTGTATACATTCCTGTTCGCCTTGGATGAAGGGAACACACTTTTTACTTTCTGCTTTCCTGTTGGGCCTTCTGGTAGGCCTCTTGGTGCATTGTTAAAAAAGAAAAAAAGGGCTATAAAGAAGGATATAGTCTGAAACGTATAGAGACATACCTGTCTAGACGGATTTTAACAATAAGAGAAAATGGGAAACAAGGGATCTAAAATGGATGACATATCCCAGTTATAAGGGGACATGAAACATATGGCAATACAAGGAAATGCTGACTGTGTAATGCACAGACATATGTGGAAACAAGATTTTGAGTCTCCTTAAGAGATAAAGAAAAAGAGTCAGAGATACTCTAATATACTAATACTTGTGTGTTAATTTTCTGTGGGGTTGAGACAAACTTTTTACAATGGGTAAAACCAGATGAATATAGTAATAATTTATGTAATTAAAGATCTCGCATTACTGAGATGCCTTGACCTGGAACCAGTAGGGGACTGATCACCCCAGGGAAATTCCCTGGCCTCAACCTCCTCACAAAACGAGTGAGACGGAGGACATCTGGTCGGGCTCGGGTTGACTCAGCATTGCGATCTCAAGAACAAACTATGAGAGTCTGAAAATAGAAACATAACTTACCCTAATGTAAAGAATAAACTAACGGTAATTTAAAAGGTTTCAATATCATTTAAAGGAGATATACATAAAATAACTTAAATAATGGGGAAAATGCGTCAAAATCAGAAGACGTACATGATAATGGCAATAAGAGGTGGAATAAAATGTCTACAACAAGAAGAAAATTGTAAACACAGATTTCAAAATGTTTTTGAATTATTGGTTGCGCTAAACGACTTTTTTTGTTTAGTTTTGTTTTGGCAAGAAAGCCAATGATTTTTTGTTTTGTTTTATATGACTCAGATACCTGCCACGCAGTAATTAGAGAATTGCATGCACAGAACATAAGAAGAAAGAGACATCTAAAAGGAGTCATACACATAACCCATTACTTTTTAAGAGCCTAAAACAGGAAAGATATTTAAAATGCATATTATGTTTAAAAAAAAATCCCTTCAAACTTATTAGGAAGAGATGTGATGTGGGTTGAGCATCAGAATTGTTCCTACAATACATGGGTTTTAGAATAAAAGTTATTATGTATAGAATATACACTGTTCAGCCAAACACACATTTAAAGAGAAATGTAAGCCTGCCACACTAACTACAATAACCTAGATTGATGCATTGGACTAACACAAGATGGGTGAGGGCTGAGTGCTGGCTCAAAAGACTATATCCTCACAAGCCATGAGCTCAAACTTAGCTACAGTTCGAGAGACAGTCAATTGTTGTTGAACATCTTGTGCTGTTCTCCAGATAAGAAGATTTTTGCAGAAACAAGGCCACAAAATTAGCAGCTGTGATCTTTAAAAAAGCACCTCAGCCACAGACAAAGAAATAAATTATAAATGTTCTGGAAATAACTTCATTCTGTAGATAATGGATTCCAAACCATGTGTTAGAAAAACAAATGTTGCAGAGTTTACTTTATTCTCAGACCATGTCAGCTGGAGATATTACAGTTTTTTTCAATCGCTAACGAGCGCTTACCTAAACTTAAAATACTTTTTCTAAACTCTTAACACAGACTTACACCTACAAAACACAATTGGCCAAATAGATCATTTTCTTCTCAAAAGCACATTTTGTTAACTATATACTAACTCTTCATTTCAAAACAGAAGACATCTTTCTCTGCACACACTAACTTTACCAAAACACTGGACATCTGACTCAAAATGAAATTATTCTTTCAAAGAATAACTCACTTTTCACTTCACAAGGAACATGCAGCCAATCAAAGAACACCAGGTTTCAAAATACTGGCTATTGTGGACATTACAAAAACTGCATAGACTTTTATGTTTCAGTTTTACAGGTATTTGCATGCAAAACATGCAATCCACTGTTTTTGACGCCAATTTTTTTGGTTGGGAACTGTATATCCACATGTAATGTTCACATTCAAAAGCATTCCAGTAAAAAGCGTCCCTGCAGCCAGCATCCATGGCTTCAAGGAGGGACAACTGGTCATGTGGCTGATGGTCATAGACTTTCCACCTCCATGTAGAAAAGAACTCCTCTATGGGGTTGAGAAAAGGTGAATAGGGTGGAAGAAATAGACGAATCAGTCTTGGGTGGACCTCAAACCATGCTGTAACTGCTTGTGAGTGATGGAAGGCCACGTTGTCCCAGGTGATAACGAAGGTCCTCCTGTTTTCACCCTCCTGATCCTGCTCTGGAACCAGGCGCTGGTGGAGATCATCAAGAAAAGCAAGGAGGCGCTCGGTGTTGTAAGGTCCAACCTGACATTTGTGGAGGAGTGATCCTGCATTTGAAATTGCTGCACACATAGTGATATTTGCCCCTTACCTGTTGGTTTGTTGAAAGATGCGTATAAATGACTCTTTCACCAGCCTCTCTTAGTGAAAGACCGTGGTTTATCACATGGTCAATGATAGTGGCATGAATTCCATCACTCACTACTGCCCTTGTAGCACTTAGAATGCCACCACCACCACGCATTCTTATACCTCTACCTTGCCCTCTCCTTAGGCCTGCTTTTCTCCCTGGACCTGCTCCTCTCACTACTCCTGCTCCTCTCACTACTCCTGCTCCTCTCACTACTCCTGCTCCTCTCACTGCTCCTGCTCCTCTCACTACTCCTTCTCCTCTCACTTCTCCTGCTCCTCTCACTTCTCCTGCTCCTCTCACTGCTCCTGCTCCTCTCACTACTCCTTCTCCTCTCACTTCTCCTGCTCCTCTCACTTCTCCTGCTCCTCTCACTACTCCTGCTCCTCTCACTTCTCCTGCTCCTCTCACTACTCCTGCTCCTCTCACTACTCCTGCTCCTCTCACTACTACACCTCTCACTGCTCCTGCTCCTCTCACTACTCCTTCTCCTCTCACTTCTCCTGCTCCTCTCACTTCTCCTGCTCCTCTCACTGCTCCTGCTCCTCTCACTACTCCTTCTCCTCTCACTTCTCCTGCTCCTCTCACTACTCCTGCTCCTCTCACTTCTCCTGCTCCTCTCACTACTCCTGCTCCTCTCACTACTCCTGCTCCTCTCACTACTACACCTCTCACTGCTCCTCTCACTGCTCCTCTCACTACTCCTGCTCCTCTCACTACTCCTGCTCCTCTCACTACTACACCTCTCACTGCTCCTCTCACTTCTCCTGCTCCTCTCACTTCTCCTGCTCCTCTCACTACTCCTGCTCCTCTCACTACTCCTGCTCCTCTCACTACTACACCTCTCACTGCTCCTCTCACTGCTCCTCTCACTACTCCTGCTCCTCTCACTACTCCTGCTCCTCTCACTACTCCTGCTCCTCTCACTACTCCTGCTCCTCTCACTACTCCTGCTCCTCTCACTTCTCCTGCTCCTCTCACTACTCCTGCTCCTCTCACTACTCCTGCTCCTCTCACTACTACACCTCTCACTGCTCCTCTCACTACTCCTGCTCCTCTCACTACTCCTGCTCCTCTCACTACTCCTGCTCCTCTCACTACTACACCTCTCACTGCTCCTCTCACTGCTCCTCTCACTACTCCTGCTCCTCTCACTACTCCTGCTCCTCTCACTACTCCTGCTCCTCTCACTACTACACCTCTCACTGCTCCTCTCACTACTCCTGCTCCTCTCACTACTCCTGCTCCTCTCACTACTCCTGCTCCTCTCACTACTACACCTCTCACTGCTCCTCTCACTGCTCCTCTCACTACTCCTGCTCCTCTCACTACTCCTGCTCCTCTCACTACTACACCTCTCACTGCTCCTCTCACTTCTCCTGCTCCTCTCACTTCTCCTGCTCCTCTCACTACTCCTGCTCCTCTCACTACTCCTGCTCCTCTCACTACTACACCTCTCACTGCTCCTCTCACTGCTCCTCTCACTACTCCTGCTCCTCTCACTACTCCTGCTCCTCTCACTACTCCTGCTCCTCTCACTACTCCTGCTCCTCTCACTTCTCCTGCTCCTCTCACTACTCCTGCTCCTCTCACTACTCCTGCTCCTCTCACTACTACACCTCTCACTGCTCCTCTCACTACTCCTGCTCCTCTCACTACTCCTGCTCCTCTCACTACTCCTGCTCCTCTCACTACTACACCTCTCACTGCTCCTCTCACTGCTCCTCTCACTACTCCTGCTCCTCTCACTACTCCTGCTCCTCTCACTACTACACCTCTCACTGCTCCTCTCACTTCTCCTGCTCCTCTCACTTCTCCTGCTCCTCTCACTACTCCTGCTCCTCTCACTACTCCTGCTCCTCTCACTACTACACCTCTCACTGCTCCTCTCACTGCTCCTCTCACTACTCCTGCTCCTCTCACTACTCCTGCTCCTCTCACTACTCCTGCTCCTCTCACTACTCCTGCTCCTCTCACTTCTCCTGCTCCTCTCACTACTCCTGCTCCTCTCACTACTCCTGCTCCTCTCACTACTACACCTCTCACTGCTCCTCTCACTACTCCTGCTCCTCTCACTACTCCTGCTCCTCTCACTACTCCTGCTCCTCTCACTACTACACCTCTCACTGCTCCTCTCACTGCTCCTCTCACTACTCCTGCTCCTCTCACTACTCCTGCTCCTCTCACTACTACACCTCTCACTGCTCCTCTCACTGCTCCTCTCACTACTCCTGCTCCTCTCACTACTCCTGCTCCTCTCACTACTCCTGCTCCTCTCACTACTACACCTCTCACTGCTCCTCTCACTGCTCCTCTCACTACTCCTGCTCCTCTCACTACTCCTGCTCCTCTCACTACTACACCTCTCACTGCTCCTCTCACTTCTCCTGCTCCTCTCACTTCTCCTGCTCCTCTCACTACTCCTGCTCCTCTCACTACTCCTGCTCCTCTCACTACTACACCTCTCACTGCTCCTCTCACTGCTCCTCTCACTACTCCTGCTCCTCTCACTACTCCTGCTCCTCTCACTACTCCTGCTCCTCTCACTACTCCTGCTCCTCTCACTTCTCCTGCTCCTCTCACTACTCCTGCTCCTCTCACTACTCCTGCTCCTCTCACTACTACACCTCTCACTGCTCCTCTCACTACTCCTGCTCCTCTCACTACTCCTGCTCCTCTCACTACTCCTGCTCCTCTCACTACTACACCTCTCACTGCTCCTCTCACTGCTCCTCTCACTACTCCTGCTCCTCTCACTACTCCTGCTCCTCTCACTGCTCCTCTCACTGCTCCTCTCACTGCTCCTCTCACTGGGCCTGCTCTTCTCCCTGGGCTCCTTGCTCTAACTCTTCCTCGTCCAGACATCTTTTTCGGTTTCTGTTTCCAAAAACATCACTCCTCAAAGTCCTCCTTTTACTGTATACCTAAGTAATGCCATTGATTCTAAGCCAGACTGGAATCAGCTGTGGTTGACCCAATATACCCAACATACATCAGCTGTGTGTCAATTATTCAATTGTTTGTTTATTATCAGCTGGGATATATTGTTTTAGAACTGATATTACTGTATTACAGAAGCAGAGGTTTTTATCTGTAGCCCAAGCAATGTCTGAATGTTTACAAGCAGTAGTGGCTGCAGCCTTGGCGGTGCAGGCTTCTGCTCCTATTGTACTAAACAGACACTTACACTGAAAGTTCCACATGCTTATTTTTATTTAATTTGTTTTGCTCTCGCAGCCTCATATCACTTTTGAGCACTGCGTGACATTTAAGCCAGCTACACTTTTACGTACAGCCAAATAGATAAAAAACTATGGCAGCCAGAGCTGACCTACAAGTTATGCCTATTCCAAAAGCTGATTTAACCATTGTTGATGGTTCAAGCAAACAAACCTTGAACACATAGCCACTACTTCCACACTATTCCGCACAGGCAGCGGAACTGATTGCCCTGATTGCGCACACACGTGCAAAAGAGTTTCATTGGGAAACCACAAAGCAGAGAAGGCCACTAACCAGGCAGAAGGTTTTATTTCTTTTATTATGATTTTAGTCATCCAAGAAGCCTATTGGAACATCAGGTTCTGATAAGATGTTGACCATTATTTTACTCCATGTATTGCTATTGCTGCTCGCTTTTATTGATTTTTATGTAAAACACTTTGAGCTGCAACAACCATCTGAGACACATACACATTTGAAGAATTAAAACACACAATACTAAATGATA
Source organism: Sprattus sprattus (assembly GCF_963457725.1). Classification (NCBI taxonomy): domain Eukaryota; kingdom Metazoa; phylum Chordata; class Actinopteri; order Clupeiformes; family Clupeidae; genus Sprattus; species Sprattus sprattus. Next base: position 35,323,161 of record NC_137926.1, read on the forward strand.
TGCTGCAATATTGAGCCATGGTGAAAACATGCCTCAATAAGTGGGGATAGTAAGCATATATTTTTAGTTCTTGTTTTTATTTTATAAGAAAGAAGGTTAATCATTCATCATTGATATTATATTGTTTTACTTCTTATTCAATTATTTAGTTTGAAAGATGTTTAAACATTCAGTTATAGATTGTATTGAGTTAAATCCCAACGAAGAAAGAAATATTGTCTAGCCATAGACAATCACTGCTCATACAACCCCCAGTCAGCAGGACTGGAACAAAAGAATGAACCGACCTATTAAAAGCAATTTGAGAATCTTAGAGTGAATTTAGTGAAATTGAACAAGCATGTTGTTATCACTGTTGATGTATGATGTGTGAAATGATGAATGGAAGAATCTACACTGCCTAAACCATTTGCTTAAACAAACGAAGAGATTGAAAATATATGGCAAAGATGATGTTTGAAATTAAATGCTGTCAGACTTCTCTCCCCTACACAGGAACACTAGGGCCTTATACATGTGCCACTGAGATCAGATCAGTTTATCGTATCGTATTCGCGTGTAGGTGTGAAGATTTTTAAGGGAAACGGCTCTTGTCGTTACCTGTATACATGTGCAAAATGTAAAGCGGTTACATTGCCTAGGGCATGCGCAAAGACCACGGAGATGTGCTCCCACCTGGTTTGTTTACTAACAACATCAACGTGGATCCGCATCGGGCACAGGCAGTGTAGTGGCTTAAAGTTCCCTTCTTTCTATCAGCATATAGTTCTTAATATTTTCTTTGAATAACCACTCTCGGATGGAAAGAAAACGAGTCTACGCGTGGATGTGTTTCAACAACGGTAGAAAACTGTGTTTGCTCCGTCTTTTACTGGACTCATAATTATATGACAGTGGTATTAGTTACAGTTGAGACACCCGAAATAACTTGCATGCGCAGCAATCCTGAGACGTGATTTTTAGTTTGCACATGAATACTAACGTCTTCTTTGATCCCAGGAAATTTGAGCACATAACCCATCTCCCTTACGGAGATATTGGCGAAAGTTAACCTACTTCATTGCAAACGTCTAGTTTTTCAAACGTGTCTAGTTTTTGTGCAGTAGTGAATAGAGTCTCAGTCTACTACACCATACATAGCATATCATGTTTGTAGAAAATGATTAAGGTGCAACAAATGCCAATAAGCATATTTCAATTAAATGATGCACATTGCAAGCAAAATGGTGCGGCTGGAGCACAGGGAGGGACAACGGTGACGCAGTTTGGATGTAGCGACAAACATTTATGTGCTGTAACAAACAGTGTTAACCAGTATGTGAGTAACGTGGCTTTTATTAAAACATAGCGTGTGTAATGTGTAGCTATTTCATTCCGTTTATTAACCTTTCCGGCTGTCTGTATTACTAGCCAGCAGCAGACGTAACGGAAAGGGAGCATTTTACTCCCCGGCATTCTCTCTACAAACTTCCATATAGACGCGGGATCAGCAGAGGAAAATCTACTTTCCTTTTGGGAGAAACCAGGCCAGTCGTTCCCACGACAACAGCACCTTGCAAAACGAATTATATGCGTTCCAGCAACAGGTGCTGCGAGTGAGCGCTCCTTCAGTGCAGCAGGGCGCGTTATAGAAGCCAGGCGAGAGCGCCTGAATCCTGACACTGTAGATGCTATTTTATTCCTGCATAGTGCTAAGACAAATTCTAAATAGAACGAAGGTTAGGCATATCAGCAGAGGTATATTTTGGTTACATTAGGATGGCTACGTTTATAGCTTGCGTTTTGGGCGCACCACAATGCCAAGAAGTTTGTCGCGACTGTAATGGCATATTTCATTGTGGGGGTGATTGATAGTATAAGGCTTACGAGACACGGTGTTTTCCGATGTTTTACTGAGTCCTCTCTGTCTCTATCACACACACACACACACACACACACACACACACACACTAACGGAAGCAAAAAAGGTTTAAATTAAGTGACATCCCTCAAATCTCGCGTCTCCCGCAAACCTGCAAACTATGAGTCAGCTGTCAGTATTGGAAGAAGCCTTAACGTCTCGAAGATGAAACTTCCTGGGTTATTTTGTTTCGTTAGGCTATTAGTTATATTGTAGCCTACCACTCATGGAATAAGGAATTTCAAAGAGATGATGGAGTGAACTTTCTAGCCTCCTGTCACCGTCTCCCCCCAGTCACGCACGGCCTCCCCCATGACACATTGGCCTGATTTGACACGCCCTTTTGTAAGACGAATTAACGTGGTAAACCACCTCTCTCGAAAGGCTCAGACGATCGGCGGAAAAACTAACGGTTTACATCTAGACCCCTTATACATGAGGCAATTGTAACACGCTCGCGAGTTTCTATCGTGGTAGGCGCAATGTAACAGCTTTACATTGACGCATGTATAAGCTGTGAGGCTGAATTCAAGGTTGCACCAGGAGATTGGGTCCTAAACAACATTCTCAAAAGAAAACACTTCCACTTGCCCAAGTGGGACAGAGCATACCAAGTGCCTCCTGGATACATCTAACAAACTGTAAACATTGTAAACGAGAAAGCCTTCCTTAGAAAGAGACAGAGGAAAGGAGCTGTCTTCCTCTACAGTTTTCCTAGGCCGGGCTACTGTTGTCAGAAGTCCAGCTACACAGGGGTTACTTTGCCTGGGCATAGTTTCGTCTCAAACCTGGTGAAGAAAACAACACTGTCCAGTGGTGCAAAAGAGCCTAGTGGAGACTGGGAGGGAGAAGCGGTCCTATCTCTGTGAAGCCATGGGGAGTTACAAGGGAAAAATGAAACAATGTGGGGAACTTTTGATAATAACTGTACTGCTCTACATTTTGGTACTGTTAACATTTTGATCATACAGGCACCGGCCTTGGTCAAATGTCCGCGATGGGGCATGGACAAAGATCATCCGTGAAGCAAGTGGAGTCAAAGGTGTAGGGGCAAGTTGAAGAGCTTGGGGCAAGGCTGCCATGCTGGAGAGGTGGCAGATGGGAACTAGCTTTGGCAGCAGCAGCTTCTCAAGCAAAGCAAGGACAATAGATGAACTGACACAATGTTGAGATGATGCAGAGAACTTTGGGCTGTGGATACTTACCACATTAAATAAATCTTATGATGTTCTCTCATTTCCACAGAATCTCACTAAGTGGATGTCGAAGACAGAAGCTGCAAGTTGTGTTTGCGGGTTTTGTATGAACGTATTCTGTCTGGTTGTAAAGCTAGCCTGAACCAGGGTAGCTACACTTTAGAGCATTATCAGGTGTTAAAATAATTTTCGGGTGGTATACAAACACTTATGTTTGACGCAATTTTTCCAGAGTGAAGCATTGTTTTGGGCTACAGACAGGGCAGGTTGTACTGTGAGGGAGTTCCCAGGTACAACATTTAGCTAGTTGTGCATTGTTGTTGTATCCAGCTGCTGCTTAGGATCTATGGTTGAGCAGTTGGCATATTGGTTAGGCTAGGTTGTTGGATATGAGTACTTGTATTTGACAGTGAGAGGATTAGCAGCTGTGTGAAGTCCCCAACCAATAGCATGAGGAATTTAACATCCTTTCCTGTGTATAACTAAAACTACACCTGTCCTCATGCATATGAATTACATCACAGGCTCAAGCTTTACAACCATTGGCTGAGGTACTTGATCTCCCTAGTACAGCATTATAAACGCTGTACACCTGTTACCCTAGAAATCAGACTGACCATATCAGTGGGGTAACGTAGTTACGACGGCCCCGGGTGCAGGCTATTATGACGGGCCCTACTCAGTGGCGTAAGGCAGTGGTTCCCAAACATTTTACAGTCCCGTACCCTTCTTTTTTTCATGTTTCTAACCGCCACCACGCCCCCTCCTCCCGCACACATATTCTGCCTATAACACTTAAAACTGTGAAATTATCAGGGTAGGTCACTAACTGCCGCCACGCCCCTCCCCGCGCACATATTCCACCTTTAACACTTGTCAGTGCAATTGTATCGCTGAATATGGGCCAACATCAGTATTTTTGGCAATGCGACTTGGCTATTCAGACTTTTTAGATTGACATACAGTAAATACTGTATGTCTATGGACCCCGGCTACGGGCCCAAGTGCGACCGCACCTGCTGCACCCCCTATAGTAACGCCCGTGGACCATATGGGTCCACAGACATTACTCTGGCAGCATTTTAACTTCAGAAGATATTATTTACACAAGTTTTATTAGATATGAGTCACTTTCATTTGATGTTAATGATGGTGAAAAATAATGCTTAGATTTATATTTATAATTTTCCCACACTGTGGAGATTCCCTGCTGAGAACACATGTGAAATTCTCTTATTAATTTAGGTTGGTAAAGTAAAAGACACTTTTTATAACATGAGTAGTTCTAAGCTTGAGGCTGACCTGATGGGAATGTAACCTGTGACCATACGACACAAGGTTCAAATCATCAAGTATTAAGCCGTGTCACTAAAGTGGCCATTCTGTTCATCTCTCTTTCTCCTCCTTGCTCCTATCCTCTTGCTCCTTCTCTCTGCTTTTTAAGTACCTACTCCCAGCTCTCATGCTGAAGTGTGTTCTTTCACATGGAAATTCAGTTACTCATGCCTCACTGCCTTTTCTAAAACAACACACAGACACACACGCGCACGCGCACGCGCACGCGCACGCGCACGCGCACACGCACACGCACACGCACACGCACACACACAAACACTCATTCACCCTCTCTCACACACACACACACACACACACACAGACACACACACCCAGCAATGAACAGATTATGACAAAAAAGCCCTTTCCAGATGTCACATTTCCTCCCAATTAGAGCAGGAGGACCTCCAGTGCACCAGACTAAGAGTGCACCACGGGCCCCTCACACACTTGCCAAGCTCTGATGCCCACCGCATCACCCCCCATCCCCCACAGGCACCCCCAGCTGACACATCTCTTTAAAGACAATGGGCTCTTACGCATGTTTGAGCTGCGCTGGATTCATTTGAGTCACATAACACATGCATGCATTTCAGACGCTCTTGTTATAGGTCAGTTTTTGGGGCGGAGGTGACCGCTGATGACTCATCCAAATAAGCCTAAAAGGGTTCCAGTAGCCCCATAACACCAACTGATGTTTCTGTGCCAAACTTAGAACTTAACAGTATAATAGAGAAGGGATCAGGGTGGGGGGGGGGGGGGAGGAGGTAGGAATTGGCATTCAGAGCACTGGTTGGGAACAATGCCCCATCTGCCACCCTGTGCCCAACCTGTGCCCACCCTGTGCCCACCCGTCTGCATGCAGCCTGGCCCTATAATGTCCCTTTTGTTGTGCCAGTCACCCAGATTTGGTTTGTTGTGATGCAAGGGCAGGCGAGCAGAGGGAAGGTTAGACTGAATGAGGGAGTGAGTGGTGAAACTTATGAATGAGAGTGGGAAAGAAGGAAAGAAAGAAAGACAGAAAGAAAGAAAGACCAAGAGAGGTCACCTCTCATCATCCATTTGTCTTTGGATCAAGTAGATTGTAGAGTTTTCCATCTTCGTTCCTGATAAACCTCTCCAATAACACATCCTTATTAATGTTCCCATTCCTGATTTATAATACTCTCCAATAACACATCCTTATTAATGTGCCCATTCCTGATTTATAATACTCTCCAATAACACATCCTTATTAATGTGCCCATTCCTGATTTATAATACTCTCCAATAACACATCCTTATTAATGTGCCCATTCCTGATTTATAATACTCTCCAATTACACATCCTTATTAATGTGCCCATTCCTTGCAACTTGGCATAAATCCCCCTAGGCACCACAACAGTGACTAACCAGTGTGCCAGACTGAGAGTCGAGCTCCAAATCTGTCCTACTTTCTGAAAGGAGTTGCCTGAATATCAGGTTAGGTTTTAAGCACAAGCGCAGACAGCAGGTGAGATTCAAAAGAGTTTATTGAAAACACAAGTTCTTCTTTAAACAGAGCAGGCCTAATAATCCACAAAATAATCCACTGGGAAAAAGGCAAAATACTCCTCTGTCAACTGCGAGCTCCCCAGAGCAGTTCAGTTGATGGCAATTCGAATTGTAATCCACAAGGCAGGAAAACGGAAATGTTATTGTCTGTTAATTAAAGGATCACTGTAACAGACTTGGCAGTGTGCTGAACTAAGGAGATACAAGCAATCACGTCTTTAAATCCTCGACAGGAGACAATAGTTCGTAACAAAAAGGTAATCCACAACGGAGAAAGTATAATCCAAAAATAGAAAGTTATTATCCACGTCAGTGGCGTACTGTTCAATACCTAGACACTCGGTAGCGTGACTAGTTTACCGTGCTTCACTTTAGTGCACGTTCAACACATTCAGAGAAAACAATGTCGCGACTCTCACGGCGGAGAGCAGACAAACCAGAAAACATGTACTCACGCAAACTCATGACGGAGTGAAGGTAGAGGGACACCCGGTGTTAAAGTAGGAAGTTTGTAATCACCGCGAACCATGAACCGACAGACCCCGGTGTGATGAAAGGTGAGTGCTAACGTGAACTAAGAAAGGCAACGCCCTCTAGAGGAGCGGCGAACATGCAGAGACGTGACAGGACCCCCCCTCCGAGGGCCGACACCTGACGGCCTAGGAAGAGAGGCCTGTAGCTGTCGAATGAGGTCCTTGTCCACAATGAACTTGGCCGGCACCCAGCTGCGCTCCTCAGGTCCATACCCTTCCCAGTCGACCAGGAACTGGGTGGATCTCCCGACCTTGCGCCTATCCAGCAGTCGCTGAACGGTATACGTGGGACCCCCAGCAATGAACTTGGGCAGTGCTGGAGTTGGTAGTGCAGGACATAGGGGGGAGGAGATGGCTGGGCGCAGAGCTGACCGATGGAAGACTGGGTGGATATGCAAAGAGCGTGGCAATTCCACAAGGAAGGCTGTTCGTGAGATCCTCCGGAGGATACGGAAGGGCCCCATATAACGCGGGGCTAGTTTCCGGGTCTCCCCCTTCAGAGCCAGCCCCTTGGTGGACAGCCAGACTTGCTGGCCTGTCCGGAGTGTCGAGCCGGGTCTTCGCCGTCGGTCTGCCTGTTGCCTCATTTGCTTCTGAGATAGTAGTAACGCCCGCCGAGCCTGCTGCCAGCGGCTGCGAAGGCGAGCCACAGAACTGCGCGCTGCCGGAACAGTCCCTTTCTCCAGCGAGGAAGGAAACAAGTGTGGGGGATAGCCCCACATGACTTCAAAGGGAGAAGTCCCAGTGGCTGCGCTCCACTGCTGGTTGTGGGCAATCTGAGCCCACAGAAGATTCTGACTCCACTTAGTGGGATCCTTGGAGGTGTAACACCGGAGATAGATTTCTAACCCTTGGTTAACTCGCTCCGTTTGACCGTTTGACTGCGGGTGGTACCCCGAGGAGAGGCTAACGGAGGCTCCCAGATGGCTCCAGAAGGCCTTCCAGAAGCGGGCCACGAACTGAGGGCCCCGATCGCTCACCTGGTCCTCAGGGGATCCGTGATAGCGCACGACCTCTTTCACCAAGACCTCTGCAGTCTGTTTGGCTGTGGGGAGTTTGACCAAGGCGATGAATCGAGCAGCCTTAGAGAAGCGATCTACCACTACCAAAATGGCAGTGTTCCCTTGGGAGGGAGGGAGCCCTGTTATGAAGTCCAAGGAGATGTGGGTCCAAGGTCGGCGTGGAATCGGAAGGGGTTGCAGGAGTCCCGCTGGTCTCCGGTTGTCCGGCTTTGCGGCCATGCAGACGGTGCATGCTGCCACATACTCCGCCACATCCTGCCGCATCCTCTGCCACCAGAACCGTCTCTGGAGTAGTTCCTGGGTGCGTCGGATTCCGGGATGGCCGGCAAGCCGTGAGGAGTGTGCCCATTCTAATGCCTTAGTCCGACACGACGCTGGCACAAACAAGAGACCCTGAGGCGCCTCGGTAGGAGCCGGGGTGATTTCTTGTGCCTTACGAACCTCCTCCTCTAGGAGGCAGCGAACGGCGGCCACAACCCTTGAAGGAGGAATGATGGGTTTCGGAGTTACTTCCTCTGCCTCCGACATGTGGAGGCGTGAGAGGGCGTCCGCTTTACCATTCTTGGAGCCTGGCCGATAGGTCACCACATAGTTGAAACGACTGAAAAACAGAGCCCAGCGAGCCTGCAGAGGGTTGAGCCGCTTCGACTGCCTGATATATTCCAGGTTTTTGTGGTCCGTATATATGAGGAAGGGATCTGCTGCCCCCTCTAGCCAGTGGCGCCATTCTTCTATGGCTAACTTGATCGCCAGTAGTTCCCGGTTCCCAACATCATAATTTCGCTCTGCCGGGGAGAGAGCTCTGGAAAAGAAGGCGCAGGGGTGGAGCTTGCCGTCCTCCACTGCGCGCTGGGATAGTATGCCCCCCAATCCCGAGTCTGATGCGTCCACTTCTAGCACAAAAGGTTTGGATGGGTCGGGGAGAGTGAGAATGGGCGCTGAACAGAACCTCCGTTTGAGGTCCTCAAAAGTCTTCTGAGCGGCCGCAGTCCACACTAACCGACGGGGACCCCCTCGAAGCAGTGATATGATCGGGGCTGCTAGGGTGCTATAGTTCCGGATGAACCGCCGGTTAAAAATTGGCGAACCCCAGGAAACTCTGGACCCTCTTGATGGTGGTGGGGATCGGCCAGTCCTTGATGACTTGGACCTTCTCTGCGTTTATGGAAAGGCCCTTGGGACCAACAACAAAACCTAAGAAGGTTGTGGAGGGGGAATGAAATTCACATTTCTCCACCTTGCAAAACAAATTATTTCGAAGGAGGGCTTCCAGAACAGCTCGGACATGACCTACGTGGTCGCTAAGAGATTTGGAGAAGATCAAAATATCGTCAAGATATACAAACACAAAGATCTCCAAAAACTCCCGTAGGACGTCATTAATTAGGGCCTGGAAGACCCCAGGGCTGTTAGATAATCCAAAGGGCATTACCAAGTATTCATAGTGGCCGCTGGGTGTTATGAAAGCGGTCTTCCATTCGTCCCCGGGACGAATGCGTAAGAGGTGGTAAGCGTTTCTGAGGTCCAACTTCGTAAACACTGTGGCCCCCTGGAGGCGCTCAAAAGCCGTCGACATGAGGGGCAGTGGGTACTTGTTCTTTCTTGTAATCCCATTGAGCCCCCGATAGTCAATGCACGGTCTGAGACCACCATCCTTCTTGCTCACAAAAAAGAAGGGCGCTGCCGCCGGAGACGAAGAAGGGCGAATCAGCCCAAGGCGCAGCGCCTCTTGGATGTAATCATTCATTGCCTGAGTCTCCGGGACAGAAAGAGGGTAGAGACACCCTCTAGGGGGAGAGGTTCCCGGCAATAGGTCGACCGCACAATCATACGGCCGATGAGGGGGGAGAGTGGTAGCCCTTTGCTTACTGAACACCTCCTCCAGGTCGTGATAGAGGTGGGAGGAGCCAAGATATTCCCGGTCGGGGGAACCCCCGCCGGTCGAACAGCCGAGACGGTGGCTGCAGATGCAGTTCTGGAGGGCGTTGTAGGTGGGTGAGCTGGAAGATGGCCTGCTGTGGTACAGGTGGTGCCCCAGTGAAGTAGAGAGCTGTTCGCCCATGAAAACTGCGGTTCGTGAACCGCCAGCCAAGGATAGCCTAGCACCACTGAGTTGTGGTGAGCCAGAAGTGGATGGTTTCCTGGTGGCCATCCTGCGTGGACATAATTAAAGGAGACGTTACCCGGTCCAGCTGCCCGGAACCCCAAGGACGACCGTCCAAGGCCTGGACTGGTTGGGGAATGGCCACGGGGGTGGTCGGAATTCCCAGCTGTTTCGCCAGGGTGATGTCCATTAGGTTAACCGCAGCGCCGGAGTCCACCAAAGCTGAAAGAGAGACTATAGGCGAACTCTTGCCTACATGACAGAGGCGAATGGGGATGGAAAGGCGGTTAGCGGCCCCAGGAGTCTCAGCACTTCCACTCACCAGGGACCCTGGACCCCCTGACGAGTGTCGTCTTTTCCCTGCAGGTCTGGACACTGCTGCCTTTGATGACCTGCAGCTCCGCAGTACATACAAAGTCCCCTCTGGAGGCGTCGGCTGCGTTCCTCGCGGTTCAAACGTTAGCGGCCGAGTTCCATAGGCTCCACAGGCGGCAGAGTCGGTGCCGGCGTTGAAGCTGATGTAGTAAACCGTGGCAGGAAGGACGTCATTGGTGCCCGGCTTTCACGCCGGTCCAGGCGTCGTTCTTGGATGCGGCCATCAAGCTGGATCGCTAGGTTGATGAGGGTGTCGAGCGTCTGCCCCCAGTCCCGGTTTACCAGTTCATCCTTCACGGACCCCTGCAGGCCTCGATAGAAGGCAGGTCGTAGAGCATGATCCTCCCAGCCGCTCCGGACTGCCACCGTGCGGAACTCCAAGGCATATTAGGCAACAGAACGATTGCCCTGGGTAATGGCGAGGATACGTTGAGCCGCCTGATTCTCAGTCTGTCCTGTGTCAAAGATCAGACTCAGGCGCTGGAGAAAAGCCTGGCTGTCATTTACTTCCGGCAGCTGGCGCTCGGAGACGGCAGTCGCCCACTCTAGGGCTGGTCCCGAGAGGCGGGAGATAATGTAGCCCACCCTTGCCTCTTCAGTGGGGAAAAGATGTGCTTGGTGTTGGAACACCTGAGCGCATTGTAACACAAAACCCCGACAAGCGTTAGGTTCCCCAGAGTATGGTTGTGGAGCTGATAGTGTAACTTTAAGAGAAGCGGGTGTGACTGGTGCAGCACCCTGAGTGCTGGAGCCTGCCCCTCTGTCGGAATGTGGCGCTGTCGGTGTCGGCGGAGGCCGTGCCAATAGCGCATTAACAGAGTTGGTCAACTGCGCCATTGTCTGTTCCACCTGAGTCAGTCGGGGCCCATAGTCATTTATCAATGCACACAGCTGTAGTATGCCATCCCTGATCTCCTGCATCTCTGCTGTGCTCTGCTTTGTCTCCGTCATGCTATCAGGTTAGGTTTTAAGCACAAGCGCAGACAGCAGGTGAGATTCAAAAGAGTTTATTGAAAACACAAGTTCTTCTTTAAACAGAGCAGGCCTAATAATCCACAAAATAATCCACTGGGAAAAAGGCAAAATACTCCTCTGTCAACTGCGAGCTCCCCAGAGCAGTTCAGTTGATGGCAATTCGAATTGTAATCCAAGGCAGGAAAACGGAAATGTTATTGTCTGTTAATTAAAGGATCACTGTAACAGACTTGGCAGTGTGCTGAACTAAGGAGATACAAGCAATCACGTCTTTAAATCCTCGACAGGAGACAATAAATCGTAACAAAAAGGTAATCCACAACGGAGAAAGTATAATCCAAAAATAGAAAGTTATTATCCACGTCAGTGGCGTACTGTTCAATACCTAGACACTCGGTAGCGTGACTAGTTTACCGTGCTTCACTTTAGTGAAAACATGTTCTCACGCAAACTCATGACGGAGTGAAGGTGGAGGGACACCCGGTGTTAAAGTAGGAAGTTTGTAATCACCGCGAACCGTGAACCGACAGACCCCGGTGTGATGAAAGGTGAGTGCTAACGTGAACTAAGAAAGGCAACGCCCTCTAGAGGAGCGGCGAACATGCAGAGACGTGACACTGAAGACTCAGGGAATCCTTCAAGATGCACACCAAACTTAAGGGAGAGTACACACAATCAAAATGGGGCCCATTCCGCATTTAATGGCCATAATTAGTATCAGTGTGTCACAAACTACTACAACAGTGGTGCCATTATCCAATATTTCATATTGCTTACGTTATGTTATTAAAATATAACTATTAGCAACTGCAAATATTTGTAAAATTATATTCTATATCACCAACAAGCACATACAGCCGCGGAAAAAATTAAGAGACCACTTCAAAATTATCAGTTTCTCTGGTTTTACTATTTATTGGTATGTGTTAAAGTAAAATGTACATTTTAGTTTTATTCTATAACCTACTGGCAACATTCCTACCAAATTTCAAATAAAAATATTGTCATTTAGATCATTTATTTGCAGAAAAATGACAATTGGTCAAAATAGCAAAAATGATGCAGTGTCTTCAGATCTCGAATAATGCAAAGAAAACAAGCTCATATTCATTTTTAAACTACACAATACTAATGCTTACACTTAGGAAGAGTTCAGAAATCAATATTTGGTGGAATAACCTTGATTTAAAATCACAACTTTCATGTGTCTTGGCATGCTCTCCACCAGTCTTTCACAT
>NC_137926.1:35340373-35360373 GCF_963457725.1 Sprattus sprattus
TCCTGTGCTTCCTGCTGCCGGAACAGACAACTGGGTAACAGTACCAGCACCGCCCTACTTAGGGAAACACTGCTGTACTGCCGCTTGGGCCTCTTTTATGTAAACCTAGGGGATTGGGTTTCACCCAATCAGCAGGCTGGCTCTGTGATGCTGCTAGAAGTGCTGGAGTTGTTACTGAAAGGGGTCTGGTTTCCTGTGTAATGCCATGCGATCGTAAGTGATCAAAGAGGTACAGAACAAAACAGAGCACACACGCACACACACACATTCGCACACACATTGACGTTTGTAAGGCTGCACATATAATTGACATTTTTTTTACTTACACTAACTAACTAGTACTACTAAGAAGCAACTACCTAGCTACTGATACTAACTCATTGTACATACATTCTTCTGTTTATGTCATAGGTCTGTTGTGTCTGAGGGGCATCTTTAACAAACGGTAGAAAACAGAGACATGTCTTCATAGAAGGCTTTCATCTGTTTGTCTTATTAAAGAAGGAGCCTGCATCTGTATGACATACAGACAGAGTAAGAGGATTACTGATGCTCTGAGAGGTACCAGCACACTCAGTTCAACCAAACAGCAGTTCAACCTACTTGCTACTGCAAGTGTCAGATCAGCTAGTATTATGGAACTGGGTTACAGCCAAAGGGTTAAACTGGGATTTAGTGGGTGATGGAGCAGCTTCAAAATGGCATGTGTAATGCTTCATGATCCTGGCTAAGGATGATCACATTCCTCATCATTACTGCTGATCTCTTTCTTCATCTACAGATATTGTGATACTGTTTTACACGTACACTACACACTGACAAAATGGTAACGGTAAAAGTGTAAAAGTGGTAAAAGTGGTAAATAACTGGTTCAGCAAGCTTCTCTCTATCACTGCCCAAACAAGAAACAAGAAGAAGGGTTTTTGAGTTGCAATTACAGCTTATTTTCCTTGAAAGAAACCCTGTAGATTTGTGATTTGTAGTTAAAGGTGCAGTCGGTATCTAATCCCAAGCCCTTTTTGGCTCCTCACGTCCTCTTACTGTCCGCTCAGTGTTTGCACTTAGAAAACATTTAGTGTTCGTACGGAGCCATGGCTCTGTTAAAGGGCAACAAACAGAGTGGCTCAGACCAAGTCATAAACAATCCTAGCTGATGCTTCATTCAGGAGAGGGGTGTATTTTCATTGGCTGCTAAGCTCAAATATCCACAACCTTTCACAAAACCGTAACCAAATCATGTACTGCATGTTTGTCCCATCATGTCTCATAACTTTCATCACTTATGGTCATACAACACTGAGGTGAAAGTGACTCTGTTAGTCTTTCATCACTTACGGTCATACCACACTGAGCACACCTGATCTTGGAAGCAGTGTCAGGCCTGGTTAGTACATGGATGGGAGACCACACCGGGGATTTAAAAACAATGAACTTGTAAACCTTGTGTAGGAGCCATTTGAGTCCTTTATAGTAGCCTATTTAGTTTTATATTTTAGTTTGTGTGACTTGTTGTTGTTATTGGTGATTGCATTTGTATTGAATTGTCCTGAAGTGGGACATTGTCATTTGTTTTTGAGTGTGCCCCCCTATAGGTCAGGCACTAATTGACCATAGTATAAAGGTGTGCCAGGCCAAGGAGAGTTGAGAGTTCCGGCCTGCGAATACCATTATTGACCGTGAGCGAGAGAACGTGAACATGACGTGAACCTGTCGTGAACCTGACGGGACCGTGGCGAGGAAACGCACTGAGCTGAACCAACAAACAAAGAAACAAAGACAAAACTTCAATGCTTTAATTTACATCTGATGTTAGAAATAAACAAAGTCAACTTCATTATAGCCACGTCTCATGGACTCTATTTTCACGCGTTCAACAAGGCAAACACCGGAACTCACAAGAAATGGTAAAACAATTGACAAGTTTTAGCCATTAGGCCTACAATAGTCAATAATGACGCAACTTTGGACCTTTTGATGGATCACTACTGGATATAATTGGATTACCCTGGGAACAAGCCAACACTTGGATTACTACGAGCTTTTCACTATGGAACAAGCCAACCCTTGAATTACTACGAACTTTTCACTGAGAAGCAGCAGCGCGCCATGCGCCACAAACAAACCAGTCAATTAACTTCATCGGAGGTACGTACGCTTCCAAATTATTGAAATGAAATCTAGATGGACTATTCGTTTGAAGACCTTTTTGTGCACATTTTGAACCCAAGAAACACAAGTATTTTTGGTTAGAAAACCTGATGTTTATAGTTTGAGTTAACGTCGGGGAATTGAAGCCGTATCGTGCATATATGGACTAACGCAATTTACGCATACAGAGCACGATAGAAAGGCTTTTTGTTGAAATTCTGGGTTTGATGAAGTTGAAGAACAGTTTTTTGTGAGAACGAATGAAAATTGTATTGATATAAGGCCACTGCCACACTAAGCCGATTTTCATACTAACCGTGACGGAACCTTGACAAACTGGCCTCCCGGCCAGACAAATCTGCCATTTGGAGCGTCTCTTACCGTCAAGGTTAGAATCCCCTCTCCAGAGTGGGAAGGTTGCAATCTACCCTGCTATCAGAGCCTGTCTGACTGCAAATCGGGTTTGAATCCGCGAATCTGATGATGTAATTATCCCACGTGAACGCTGGAAGCTGTCAAGTAGTCACGTTCATCTTCCCAATCGCAATAAAAACAAAAAAATGTAAGTCTTCTGTTCTGTTTATGGCTGGCAAACAACAATCTAAGAAGGGCACGTATTATTCACTGAGTTACCAAAGCAGTCTTCTTTATGGGGACTAATTAGCACTGCACTGAATTACATTAACATGTGTAATTGTTATTGTGTAGCAATAACTCAACTAATATTACTAGATACATATAATAGTGGACATTACACTAGGCAACATGGATCTCATTCATATCTCATCCAGTCGAAATCTTAGCAGGATTGAACACATCTTTATAACAGCGTATCAACATAAGAACAGAACATAGCTAAATCTCCGCTTAGCATGCTAATCACTACTAATAGCACTACAAGGTAGCCCAAAATGTGGTATTTAATACACGATCTATCACTGTAGCAACTTCATGAAAACCCTTACTTTCATTAGGTATGCACATAATGCATCACATACAGGTCGAACAATGATGATTTAAGCATTGGAAATGTATAAGGCACAGTATGGTCAACTACTTGGCGACAAACTGAACTGTCACTAACTGAACTAGTTGTAACTTGTCGTCGTCTTCTTCTCCGAGTCTTCTTCTCCGTTTCCGGTAGCACCCTTCACAGCGCCACCAACAGGCCTTGATTATGTACTACAGCAGATTCACCAGTTTCAATGGGTGTGTGTGGCCGCAGCACAGCGCAGCACAGCTTTGTCTGGCCGCGATTGACTAACCCCGAATCCGTTCCGGTCAGTGTGTTTCTCAGGTTAGTGTGGCAGTGGCCTAAGATGTCGGATCCCGTGAAGGAGGCCTACCTGAAAAAAACCTCAATGAAGCAGCCAGATTGCGCTCATCGAGGTCGGGCAAATTGTCTCATTTGACGAGACGAATGAACATTGTAAATACTTTGATGAATGACGAAACAAGTTTTAATGAGGTGAAAAGTAATATGGTTATGTTTAATAACATGTTAGAGGAATACAAATCTCTTCATGATTCATACCAAGAAATGTTAAAAGAGGAAGATCGAAATGAGGATACTAAGTCCTGGTATGCACCGAGGCTTGAGCCGATAACCACCTTTTTAGCCAACGTCACGAGGTGGATAGATTCAATTGAAAATCGTTTGCATGAAGTTACCGTTTCCTATACTGGATTGGAAAGTAATCCTGATATCAGTGTCGGGCCTACTGAGGAAGATAGGCTGTCCTTGAGAAGCACTAGCTCTGTTTCATCGACATCTATGCGCATCCGTGCAGAGGCAGAGAGAGAAGCACTACTCGTTAAGGCTGCAGCTTTACAGAAAAAGCATGCGTTAGAGGATGAGTAAGATGAACTGAGAAAGGAGGAAGATGAACTGAGAAAGGAGGAAGATGAACTGAGAAAGAGGGAAGATGAACTGAGAAGGAGAAAGGAGCTCGGCAGAAAGAGAATGGAGGCTCATGACATACAAGCTGAATTGTCTGCAACTACAGCCAAAATTAACTATCTCAGAAATGCTGAAGCACAAGCTGTTGATACAACATTTGATGCATTTAACCATCCAGAATTGAATGCAATGAATTGGTATTTTGAGGAAAATATTGAAAAGATTTCTGAGCCAATTGCTGAACTGACTTTAAGAGATACAAGGCCTAAAGATGGGGTTCATGTGCAATTCCCTGTTTTGACCACAACAGCCAGAACACCTAGAATACCTAGAATACCTAGAACACCTAGAATACCTAGAACACCTAGAATACCTAGAATGCCATCTCTTACACAGTCTTTCAATACTGCTAGACCAGTGCATGACCAGAGCCACGCTCTCCAGAATATGTCTTTAGAGAGCTTTTCAGTTCCACAGAGAGGACAGGTACCTGACAATCTTACCAAAATTCTGGAAAAGCAAAATCAGTTGACAAGTCTCCTAGTGAAACAACAATTGTTACATACTTTGCCAAAAGGAGATCTTGCAGTTTTTGATGGTAATATTTTACAGTACAATTCCTTTATTCATTCCTTTGAACACATCATTGAAAGCAGAACAGACAACAACCAAGACAGACTACAATTCCTTATCCAGTATACAAAAGGACAAGCTCAGCAGCTTGTCAAAAGTTGTCAATTCCTGGATGCAAATAGAGGCTATGTAAAAGCGAGGCAATTGCTTAAAGAGCATTTTGGAAATGCCTACAGAATCTCGTGTGCCTACATTGAAAAGGCACTTGCATGGCCAGTGATCAAGTCGGAGGAACCAAGAGCTTTGCAGGACTTTGCATTGTTTTTGAGAAGTTGCTGCAATGCCATGGAACAACTTCAGTACATGGGGGAGTAAGACACAATTTCTAACATGAGAAAAATCGTTTTCATATTACCATATAAGTTAAGAGAAAGATGGCGCTCAAAGGCTTGCGAAATAAAACAACGCGATATCAGAGTGAGAATGGCTGACCTGGTATCCTTCATTGAAAAACAAGCTTCCATTGTCTCAGATCCAGTTTTTGGTGACATTCAGGAGCCTAGCTCCAGCAGGGTCACATCCAGACCCCCCGTGAAGCCACTTCCTAAAGGTAGTTTTGCTACACAAGTTGACGTGAAGCCGATTCAGTGGACGTCAGAGGAAACCATGACACGAGACCAACCAAGAGCAAACCAAAACATGGTGCCAGATAAAGCATGTCTCTTCTGCAATGGTAAGCATGAGCTCATGACATGTGTTCAGTTTGATTCAAGACCACATGAAGAGAAAATTGAATTTGTAATGCAGCTTTTTGCACAGAATCTCCTGAACAAGCTGAACATCAGAGGAAAAAGGACCAACATCCTCTTAAGGACAATGAACCAAGAACAATCTGTGATTGCCTACATGGCAAATGGAATAGAGGTTAGTGCATTGAACGACAACAACTTTATTGCACTCCCTGAGGTGTACACACAAAAGAGTATGCCTGTAGACACTGACAGCATTCCTAAGACAGAAGAGCTAGCTAGGTGGCCTTATTTGAGTGAGATCCAGATCCCGAAAATCAAGGCTGAAGTGGAGCTGTTGATTGGCAACAATGCTCCCAAAGCAATTGAACCATGGGAAATAATAAATAGTCGTGAAAATGGGCCATATGCTGTCAAGACCCTATTGGGATGGGTTGTAAATGGTCCTCTAGATGACAGTGTCGTGACAGACAGCAGTGGGCATCAGAAAGTTACTGTCAACAGAACATCAGTTGCAAAGCTGGAAGATTTGATTGTACAACAGTACAATCATGACTTCAATGAGAAATTAGATGACAAAGAAATGTCAATAGAGGATAAAAGATTTATTAAAATTGCAGAGCAGTCAATCACGCTCAAAGATGGACATTACAACCTAGACTTACCTTTCCGGAAAGAAAGACCTGTCATGCCCAACAACTATCAGGTTGCAGAGCAGCGCCTAATAGGCCTGAAAAGGAAGTTCAAAAGAAATGAAACATTCAGAAATGAGTACACAGAGTTTATGGAGGATGTGATCAGCAATGGACATGCTGAAGTGGTGCCACAAGCTGAACTTGAAAGAGAAGATGGCAAGGTATGGTACATCCCACACCATGGTGTTTTTCACCCTAAGAAAGGCACTATTAGAGTGGTTTTTGACTGTGGTGCAACATTTCATGGAACATCACTGAATGCTGAACTCCTCCAGGGTCCAGACCTGACCAGCACACTCATTGGTGTTCTTACAAGATTCAGACAACATCCTATGGCTCTTATGGCTGACATTAAATCAATGTTTCACCAAGTCAGAGTCTCAAAATCTGATGTTGACTTTTTACGCTTCCTGTGGTGGCCTAAAGGTGACGTGTCTTTATCCCCTGTTCAGCATCGCATGACAGTGCATCTGTTTGGAGCAGTGTTGTCTCCGAGCTGCGCAAACTTTGCGCTCAGACAAACTGCCAAAGACAATAGCATCTGTTTTGATCGAGAAGTGATAAGCACTATTGAAACCAATTTTTATGTCGATGATTGTTTAAAGTCTCTTGAAACAGAAAATGAAGCCGTCGACCTGGTGAGAGACCTTACCTGTGTTTGCCACAAGGGAGGATTCCATCTAACCAAATGGGTGAGTAACAGTCGCACTGTACTGTCTCATATCCCCAAAGAAGACAGAGCCACTGAAATGAAAGAACTTGATTTGGACAGGGACAAACTCCCTACAGAAAGAGCTCTAGGGTTGTTAAGGTGTGTAGAAAGTGACACATTCAAGTTTAAAATCTCTGTGAAAGATAAGAAGCACACCAGAAGAAACATTCTGTCAATGGTCAGTTCCATCTATGACCCGCTTGGTTTCCTGTCTCCTCTAACTCTACCTGCTAAGTTGCTTCTTCAGGATCTTTGCAGAAACAAGTGCAGCTGGGACCAGGAAGTACCACAGGCTGCATCAGAGAAGTGGAGGAAATGGCTGACCGGTCTTGACGAATTGGAACACTTCAGAGTGGCTCGCTCTGTGAAACCAGATGGAATTGGAAGGTCCACACAGGCTGAACTCCATCACTTATAAGATGCTAGTGACTACGCATATGGAACAGTAAGCTATATAAGACTGACAGAGGGAAAACACACTGTGCATGTAGCTTTCATGCTTGGCAAGGCCAGAGTAGCACCTTTGAAGCAGACGACAATACCACGCCTGGAACTTGTGGCGGCTGTCTTGGCTGTTGGAGTAGACAAAATGCTCAGAAAAGAACTAGACATCACACTCAACAGCTCAACATTCTGGACAGATAGTCAGACAGTGTTAAAGTACATTGCAAATGAACACACAAGATTCCGCACATTCGTAGCCAATAGAATCTCTGTCATTAGAGAGAACACTGATGTCACACAGTGGAAATTCATTGGAACAAAGCTGAATCCAGCTGATTTAGCATCTAGAGGAATGAGTGCAGACACATTCATTAAATGCAGAAAGTGGATCCACGGACCAGAGTTCCTGTGGAAATCAGAAGACGAGTGGCCACAGAACCCATTAGAACTAAGAAGCCATGCCACTCTCACACGATGACCTTGAGGTCAAGAGATGCACAGCAGTGTATAGTACTGTGATTAAGACGCAGAACAATCCGACATGGCAGTTGCTTGAATACTTTTCAAGTTGGAATAAGTTAAAAAGAGCTGTCGTGTGGTACTTGAAATTTAGAAACCTTCTTCTTGCTCTCAGTGTGAATAGAAAGATGCAGTGTAAAGTGTCTCCACAATCACAGACAAGAAGCCAGAGCAAAATGCTGGAGAGCAAGAGAAAAGCCAGCAAGAATGAACTTGGCAGCCAATGTATTTCCCTGGATGACCTGATGAAGGCGGAGAAAGCAATCGTAATGTTCTGCCAGCATCAAAACTATCCAGAGGAAATGGCAAAGCTGGCAAAGACGAAATTTGTTGGAAAAGGACTAGGGCAGAACAGCACCATCTACAAACTGGATCCTGTACTGGAGAATGGAGTCTTAAGAGTAGGAGGAAGACTCAGCAAGGCCGCAATGCCTGAGGAGGCTAAGCGTCCCATGATCCTGCCCAAATACATTCATGTCTCCACACTAATACTGGCGGGAGAAACCATGTTCTCTCACAACTTCGAAAAAGATTTTGGATTGTTAATGCCAACTCCGCAGCTCGCAAAGTCATATCCAAGTGTGTTGTGTGCAGATGTGTCCGAGGAAGAATTGGAGAACAAAAGATGGCAGACCTGCCGAAAGAAAGACTCGAAGCTGACCTTCCACCTTTTAGCAATGTAGGTGTTGATTACTTCGGGGCCTTTTGAAACAAAAAGAGGTAGAAGCCTAGTCAAGCGCTATGGTGTCATTTTTACTTGTGTGTCAAGTAGAGCAGTACATTTGGAGATGGCACACTCCTTAGACACAGACTCTTGTATTCACGATCTGAGGCGGTTCATAAGCAGAAGAGGTCAGGTGACACACATCCGCTCTGACAACGGAACTAACCTCGTAGGAGCTAAAAGAGAATTACAAGATGCCATCTCAAACTGGAACAAAGAAAAGATTCAGAACACAATGCTCCAGAAAGGTATTCAGTGGACCTTCAATCCACCAGCAGCCTCACATCATGGAGGGGTGTGGGAGAGGCTTATCCGTATGGTCAGGCAGACTCTCAACTCCATTGCTCATGAACAACCACTTGATGACGAAGGTTTGCAAACACTTTTCTGTGAGGTGGAAAGCATTCTGAACAGTCACCCTATCAGCACAGTTCATGAAGATGATTCTGATCTTGAGGCACTAACACCTAATCATATTCTTCTTCTGAAGTGCCATCCTGCTTTTCCCCCTGGACTATTTCAGAAGTCAGACACATACATCAGACGGCGCTGGAAACAAGTTCAGTTTCTTGCCGATCTCTTTTGGAAGAGATGGACCAAAGAATACCTACCCCTGTTACAGGAAAAACAAAAATGGACTATAGTCAGGAAAGGATTCCAAGTAGATGACATTGTGATGGTGGTGGACAGTTCAGCCCCTCGTGGGTCTTGGAACCTTGGAAGAATAATAGAAGTCAAACCAGATTCCAGAGGTTTGGTGAGGACAGTGAAAATTATTACAAAGACTGGCGTGTTTGAGAGGCCAGTAACCAAGCTCTGTCTGCTTCTGGAAGGAGCAGAAAAGATGACCATAAAGTCATCGGCCAGAGATAAGTAGTACCTACTCATGATATGATTTGAGTTAATGAGTTAATGGTAACAGTAAACTACAATGAATTTAGGCTCCTTTATGATTTGAGTGTTGTAATAGTTGCCCATGCACACTATTAGGGGCCGGTATGTAGAAGCCATTTGAGTCCTTTATACTATTTAGTTTTATATTTTAGTTTGTGTGACTTGTTGTTGTTATTGGTGATTGCATTTGTATTGAATTGTCCCGAAGTGGGACATTGTAATTTGTTTTTGAGTGTGCCCCCCTATAGGTCAGGCACTAATTGACCATAGTATAAAGGTGTGCCAGGCCAAGGAGAGTTGAGAGTTCCGGCCTGCGAATACCATTATTGACCGTGAGCAAGAGAACGTGAACATGACGTGAACATGACGTGAACCTGTCGTGAACCTGACGGGACCGTGGCGAGGAAACGCACTGAGCTGAACCAACAAACAAAGAAACAAAGACAAAACTTCAATGCTTTAATTTACATCTGATGTTAGAAATAAACAAAGTCAACTTCATTATAGCCACGTCTCATGGACTCTATTTTCACGCGTTCAACAAGGCAAACACCGGAACTCACAAGAAATGGTAAAACAATTGACAAGTTTTAGCCATTACACCTTGGTTAAGCCAACCACAGTACTCAAAAGTCGAGAAAACTCAAAAGTATGAGTTTTTTCAACATTTTCGTTTTTTAAGGTGTATGATCTAATGTATGCCTCTGGTCAATTTTTATCCAAAACTGACAAAATATGCAGAACTTTAAAGTCAATGTACACAATTCAATATCTCCAGTATACTATCCATTTAGCGAACACTTTTGTCCAAGAGAACTCATCAAATCATTTTCCAGGATCCGGATTTATTTCCACACATCTTTGTTCTGCCCCTACTATTCTGACCTTTGAATGGTGTAAAAAAACCTCATGACCTTGATTATGTTTGTTCTATCAGCTGAACACAATTATGAAATTAAATGAATTAATATTATATTTAAGTTCAAGGTCCTACAATGTCTAGCTAAATGTATGTAATTTTAACATAGTCAAGTTATTGTGACCAAAGAGTTATTTTGCACTTTTTCTTCTTTTTCCACAATTGAATTGTGATTGGCTACTGTCTTAATACCAACCTTTGACACGATATCACTAGTGGCCCAGGAGTTAGGGAGGATGGGAAGTAAGAGATTGGGTGAGAGAGAGGGTATTTGTTGAGAGTCTTTGTTCACACTAATACACTAATGTATCATTTGATCATCAGCCACTGCAGAGATTACCACACCCATGTCAAAAAGCCTGGGATCTTCAATCCTCTGGGACATGGATCATACATTTGCCTCAGGAAATGGCAAGTCTACATTAGATAAATTAGAACCAAGTAGTTCTCAACGCTGAATTTATCATGGTGAACATAAAACAAAGCCAGATAATTGAATATATAGATTAAAGTAGATGCATTAACAGAGTACTGAAGAGTTTACTCCCTTGTCCAAAATATGGGTTTAACCCAAATATGGTTTGTGTTCTTTCCAATGTGGTGAATGGTGACTGCTCTACATTTATCTCAGAAATCATATTTTAATGTTCCATTTTAGGGGAAAACAGGAATAAGGCCGTCTTGTGTGTGTTTGTGTGTGTGTGTGTGTCTGTGTGTGTGTGTGTGTGTGTGTGTGTGTGTGTGTGTGTTAGTGTGTCTGTCTGTGTGTGTGTGTGTGTGTGTTTGTGTGTACAAGTGAATAAACATGTATGTGAAAAACATTATGAGCATGTGTGCATTTTCTTATAAAATAACAATTGATACAGCGATATCACACCCCAGCATTCGACTAAATTGTAGAGGGTAGACTGTTTGGGAATACATTTGTGCTTTGTTGCTATTCTGTCATGGATTCTTTCCAAGCTGATGCTTGAAAGTCAACATCCAAATAGACACATGAATGACACTGGTTGTGGCTGGGGAAATCCTGGACTTGAGTCCAGACGTGTTAGTCATAGTGAAGCCCTTCCTGAGCCTGCTCTGCACCTGAGGGCCCCATGGTTCCAATCAGCTCCATCAGCCCTCATCAGGTCTGAGGTCAGTCAGTAGCCCTTCAGCAGGCATGGGTCTGGGGTCAGTCAGGAGCCCTGCTTCAGGTCTGAGGTCAGTCAGGAGCCCTGCTTCAGGTCTGAGGTCAGTCAGGAGGCCTGCTTCAGGTCTGAGATCAGTCAGGAGGCCTGCTTCAGGCCTGAGGTCAGTCAGGAGGCCTGCTTCAGGTCTGAGGTCAGTCAGGAGGCCTGCTTCAGGCCTGAGGTCAGTCAGGAGGCCTGCTTCAGGTCTGAGATCAGTCAGGAGGCCTGCTTCAGGTTTAGATCAGTCAGGAGGCCTGCTTCAGGTTTAGATCAGTCAGGAGGCCTGCTTCAGGTTTAGATCAGTCAGGAGACCTGCTTCAGGTCTGAGGTCAGTCAGGAGGCCTGCTTCAGGCCTGAGGTCAGTCAGGAGGCCTGCTTCAGGTCTGAGATCAGTCAGGAGGCCTGCTTCAGGTTTAGATCAGTCAGGAGGCCTGCTTCAGGTTTAGATCAGTCAGGAGGCCTGCTTCAGGTTTAGATCAGTCAGGAGACCTGCTTCAGGTCTGGGTTCAGTCAGGAGCCCTGCTTCAGGTCTGGGTTCAGTCAGGAGCCCTGCTTCAGGTCTGGGTTCAGTCAGGAGCCCTGCTTCAGGTCTGAGGTCACTCAGGAGCCCTTCAGCAGGCATCGCTCTAGGTTCAGTCAGGAGCCCTGCTGCAGGCATGGTCTGAGTTCAGTCAGGGGGAATCAGCATGCAGGAGGCATCAGGCCCGACTCCCAGAACACAAGCAGCACTCCTTATGGCCTGTAGCCATCCTGACTTCTCCCCATCTCCCAGCCATTACCATGGACACAGCTCCAGTCCATCTCTTTTCACAACCTGCTGCACAAGGCGTTATTATTTTTCTATCAAGTAGTTGTTTCATTTATCTTCTCTTCTGTCTCTCTTTTTCTGCCCACACATCAAATAAACACAACCCAGCACTTAAAGTAACAAGTTCAAAATCTTTTCAGGCACCATCACGATTACCATTGTCAGTGGCCATTTGAAACCTTAAGTCCAACCTCCTTAAGTAAGAGACACTACTCTTGTGCTTAGTCATGACACTCTCAGACAGATGTCAGTAAACATTTACTGTATACCTCAAAGATAGTTTAAAAAAGGAGCTCACTGGAGCCAAGTGTTTAGATGAAGCAAGTTATTTCAGGGGATCTGTCCCATTTTGCTTACTTCTCTAAACCACAGGCATGGTATCCTGATTGTCCTCTTTAGTGAAGTTTGGGGTTGTATTTATTTCATAGATTCACATGGGAGAGTCTTAACAGATGGAATACAAATGCAGTCATTAGTGCATGTATTGTATTCTTCAGCCATAATAAACTGATGAAAAGATGTTTAAAAACCTCATCAGAATGACAATATACAGTGGGGAAAATAAGTATTTGAACCCCTTGCGATTTCACAAGTTTGGCCACTTGCAAAGAAATGTGTGATCTATAATTGTAATGGTAGGTGTATATTAACAGTGAGAAACAGAATATCAACAAAAAAATCCAGAAAAATGCATTTTATAACATTTATGACTTCATTTGCATTTGATGCAAAAAATAAGTATTTGAACCCCCAAAACTGACTGACAAAAATTACTTAGTACTTGGTGGAATAACCCTTATTGGCAAGCACAGACGTCAGACGTTTCTTGTAGTTGGTCACCAGGTTTACAAACATCTCAGGAGGGATTTTGGTCCACTCCTCTTTCCAGATCCTCTCCAAATCTTTAAGGTTGTGTTTTCAATGGGAGGGAATGAGGGAATGAGGTTCAAGCCCAATATTTCACGTTACATGGCTCCATCCATAGTCCCCTTGATGCGGTGGAGTCGTCCTGTACCCTTGGCAGAGAAACAGCCCCAAAGCATAATGTTTCCACCTCCATGCTTGATGGTGGGTATGATGTACTCTTGGGGTCATATTCAGCATTCCCCCCCTGTCCAACACGGCAAGTCGAGTTGATGCCAAAGAGCTTGATTTTGGTATTATCTGACCACATTCTGTCTCCCAATCCTCCCTAGAATCATTCAAGTGTGCAATGGTAAACTTCAGCTGGCCCTGTACATGCGCTTCCTTGAGTAGGGGGACCTTGCGAGTGCTGCAGTACTTCAAAAAATTACGGCGTGGTGTGTTGCCAATGGTTTTCTTGGTGACTCTGGTCCCAGCTGCCTTGAGATCATTCACAAGCTCCCCCTGTGTAGTTCTGGGGTTATTCTGCACCTTTTGAATGATCACTGATTCCGCACGAGGGGATATCTTGCATGGAGCCCCAGACCTAGAGCGGGTGACAGTTGTTTGGTGTTGCTTCCATTTATGAATAATCGCACCAATAGTTATCTGCTTCTCACCAAGCTGCTTGCCGGTGGTTTTGTAGCCCATTCCAGCCTTGTGCAGGTCTACAATCTCATCTCTGACGTCCTTGGACAGCTCTTTGGTCTTGCCCATGGTGGTGAGGTTGAAGGTGTGAAGTATGATTCTTTGGACAGGTTTCTTTTATACAGGTCACCAGTTGAGATCAGGTATACCTTGTTAGACCTAATGAGGACTAATCTGTGTGCTTTTTGGGCACATAACTGGCCATTGGGAGCCAGAATTCTTGCTGTTTGCTTGGGGGTTCAAATACTTATTTTTTGCATCAAATGCAAATAAAGTCATAAATCTTATAAAATGCAGTTTTCTGGATTTTTTTGTTGATATTCTGTTTCTCACTGTTAAAATACACCTACCATTAAAATTCTAGATCACACATTTATTTGCAAGTGGCCAAACTTCCAAGTCGCCAGGGGTTCAAATACTTATTTTCCCCACTGTATAATAAGCATTCCACTTATTCTACTACATGCATTCATTACATTTAATTCATCTCTCTCAATTGATCAACTTCATTCATGTCTTATAACAATGTTCAGCTTCTTGCATTACTCATTGTGTTGATCTGTGTTAGTCCGACTTAGTCGCTAGCATTATTCGTTTCCTTTTTAAGTTTAACTTAACTTTAATAAGGAAGTCACAGAAATATATCATGTGACAAACTAAAGGAGGGAAATGACATGTGGAGACTACACCAACACATTAAGGTACCAACTTCTGGCTCAAGGACTAAGAGGACACAAGACAGGACAGGAATGGGAGCCAGCAGGCAACACTGTTCACCAACAGCCTTTTAGTACTGGGAGTCCAGTAACATAGCTTTCATTTCACTGACTTTGCACAAAGACGAAAGATAAATAAACAGGTGTTTTTTTTTAAATAAAAAACAATAACATCAACAACAACAAAAAATAATTGTTGAGTGTGACTGCCGAGGAATGATAAAATTCAGAGCTTTTTGCCTTTGAACAATACAGACAATGAGTGACAATACCCTTCTTCTAGTGAGATAACTACCTAAGAGTCAAGCAGAAACAACAACAGCAGAGTTGGCGCTGATAAAAGCTTGATAACATGCTAACTGACGTCTTTTGGTGAAATAGCTGATGACTATGAAAGATTTTCTTACATTTCCACAGGGTGGTCCGTCTCAGACCACAGCCCATACAGTGCCACTTGAAAGTATGTGAACCCCTGTAGCACTAAGAGTTTTCTGTTGTTTTATCATGATTTTTCATTTTTTCTTCATCACCAATTTTCCATAGATGAAATGTCAGGTTTATGTTTATCATTTGCAGGTACTTGTTTGGAGGGAATTGTTTGAGTAGCCAAAAAACTACATGAAATATGGAATTAGTCCATTTCAAAAGTAAGTGAACCCCCAGCTGAATTGGTAAAGTCAATTAATTAAGCAAACCCATCAACTGAGACATCCTTAGGGAAAGGTTTGAGCAACACAGATTAAAAGAGAGAGGAAACCAACCAAACTACTGTAGTGCCAAGGTATACCCACACAGATCAACAATGCCGAGAGGAAACGAGATCATCTCCAAAAGATTCCAGCTCCATCCATCCATCCATCCAAGACAAATCATTTAGAAATGGAGGGCATTCAAAATGACCAGATCTCTGCCTTGAGGTGGACGCCGATCAAGACCATCACCAAGAAGCACCAGAAGAAGAATAAATCAGGTAAAAGTCAACCCACACATCACCTCTAAAGAGTTTCGGACCTTTCTGGCAGCATCTGGGGTAAATGTACATGGGTCTACAATCAGACCAAAATTGTTGGTTTTGATCGTGACCAAATAATTCTATCTCGGACTCATCTGTCCAAAGAAGGGACTTCCAGAAGGCCTTTGGTTTATCCAAGTGCTCTCTGGTAGAGTTGAAACGGGCAGTTTTGTTCTTTCCTTCTAGCAACCCGATCATGAATGTCATGTCTATTCAATTTCCGTCTGATTGTAGACCCATGTACATTTACCCCAGATGCTGCCAGAGAGGTCCGAAACTCTTTAGAGAGTCAGCTGGGGGTTCACTTACTTTTGAAAT
This sequence comes from Sprattus sprattus, assembly GCF_963457725.1. NCBI lineage: Eukaryota > Metazoa > Chordata > Actinopteri > Clupeiformes > Clupeidae > Sprattus > Sprattus sprattus. Next base: position 35,356,228 of record NC_137926.1, read on the forward strand.
GGACTAATTCCATGTTTCATGTAGTTTTTTGGCTACTCAAACAATTCCCTCCAAACAAGTACATGCAAATGATAAACATAAACCTGACATTTCATCCATGGAAAATTGGTGAAAAAAAAAGAAAAATCATGATAAAACAACAGAAAACTCTTAGTGCTCAAGGGGTTCACATACTTTCAAGTGACACTGTATAAAGTGAAATGACAGGTGTGTTTATCTGCCCTTCACATGACCGTATATCATCCAAATGAATTTGAAGATGACAAACAATATTCTGCTTGCTTTAAGAGGAGTGGCAAGAGGACCAAATAAGAGTTTCAGAAAGAAATTTGATGTATAATTCTGTCTAATTTAGATTTATGCAGGAGATGAGATGGTGTCTCAAGGGTTTAACAGCTGGACAGATGCACCAAGCACATGTCTGGTCTGTGCACCTCAAGCCAATGGACAGGAGGTATTGATGTGATGATGCCCTCCACAGAGAATGGGTCCCTGTGTCGCCTGTCCTGGCATGAGCTGGTCTAGACAGAACTTAATCTAATCTAACACATGGAGCCTCCACAGCACTATGTGGCAAACACTCAGCCCAAATAGCTCATGACCAAAACCACATCTGAGGAGCAGTCACAGTTAGCAACATATGCTAGCATTTGTGTGCCCTTGCCTAAGTTCCAGTGTTAGACTTTTGAGAATGCTGCTTTATATCTACAGTAGTAATTGCCCACACTTCATTTCCAGCCAATCAACACATGGCTTCAGGAGCACGGAAGGATGGGTGTAATCTGATTGGCTGATGAGGTCAAATGTCATAAAATTTTGCCAGAAGAGAGCCATAAAATACGACTTCTGTCTTAAAACATATGTAATAAACATTTGTGTATGATAAAAAAGTATATAATTTACATAGCATCATAGAAGGAATCTTCTGTGTCTATGGGAACAACTTTTACAGAAGTCAGTGGTTGTTCAGGTTGGCATTTTGTATATTACTATAATATTTTAGAATACTATCATTATTTTAATTTGAAAATTTGAAAAAAAAGGGAAATTAAATGCAATAGAAAAGAATGGCTAGTTAGACTAAGCACCATTTCCTGTAAGTCTTCCGTCTTTGTCTTTGTCTAAATATCCTTTGTCTGGTTTTCAAATGATTCCTAATGCCTCCTTATCCCATACTCATAGTCTTTAGCCTTGAAACCCCACTCCATCTTCTTAATCCTCTTATCATACAGTCTTTTCCCTTGACCTCACCCCAGAGCCTTTTCCTACCTTCGGTTTTTGATGGGTTTGACATCTCAGTTAGACTCAAAACAGAACAAACTTCAGTTTATACATCATGTATGTGGCAAGATAAATTGAGTGTCTGCTCTTACTAAAACTGTATAAATACAGTGAACTACAACATTGACATTGTAATCCACGAACTCTCATTCTTATGTATTATTTAATTCATTCAAGAAATGTGTTATCCTCCAATTAAAATAAAGTTAATATAGGGCTTTGTTGTCGAACAAATTTGTAGGAGCCTGCCCAAATCCCAGTTGCTTTTCACCTCTACTTCTCTATAGCTATTTACCCAGGACCATACGGAGCACAGAAATGGATGAGATTAACGAGCTGCATCAGACTAATTAAAGAGCCACCAGATCTCCTTTTCTTTCCCTGATGGCCTCAGGGGCCTGTTTGAGGAGCTATTTAAAGTGATAACCTAATTGAAAAGGGAACAGATTTTCAGATGGGGAAGACTCACAGGAGGGGTTCCATGGGGCTGTGGGTTAACCTCTTTAGGCTGACTTTGTCCTTGATTCACCCTGGGATGATGCCACAAATGCTGTAAATCAGTGTTAAAACCTACAAGCTTCACAGTACATCAGTGAGTTGGGAAATTGATCTGGAGTACAATTCAAGTGTTCAGTGTTGAATGTTCTCGTTTACTCAAAGCAAACACACGGCTTGATTGAAGCACATTTGACAGCACATTACACATTACACATCTCCACAGCAGAACAGCCTGTTTAAACTCATAAAGCACACATCACAAGACGCCCAGAACGACACTATTAGTTCATATGTAACACTCAGATTCCAAATGAGAAATCAAAGTATGTCATCTAAAATGCCTCTAAAATAATAATAATGCCAGCCCATATTGCAAATTCCAACTTTACAGTCTTTCAGTCAATATTGGGTGTCTATGTGTCTAAGTCTTTCCTACTGAAGATAGATGGGGATACATGGATCTCTAGGTCTTAGGTTTTTAAAGCTACTTACACACCAACATTTTACCTGTCACACGATTTCTAAAATAATGTCACTCAAACAGCAAGACCACACATCAAATCAGTAAAACTATAACTATAGCTTTTGTGTGTGTAGTTTTGTGAATTGTGTGTAGAGTAGAGAAAAAAATAAGACCTAGTTTCAGAAAATGTGTGTAAGCAGTTGTAAAAAACTGTAAGACTCCAGATGTGAGTATCGGGTATGAGTGGGGCATCTGCCTTCAGCCCCAGTCAGAGCCAGCTGCCACTACACAGCCCAGATGTGCAATGGTGCCAGTCAGGCTATTGGGCAAAAATAGTGTGTCTAGTTAAGACGGCACAGTCTGGTTAATTAGTGACTGTGAGTTCACATGGCCAGCTGGTGGCAAAGTTAAACCAGTGGCATAACCGTTGAGACAGGGATGAGGGAAGGTAGTCAGCCTACAATTTTTACCATTCAGGAAGGGGATTTTGAACCATTTAATAAAATAATGCGTTGTCAGACTCTAAAATTCCATATTATATTTGATGGACTCTTTAGAACACAGATGTGATGGTACCTGCTGAATGGTTTGAATGGAAGATGACTGTGTTGTTTTTGACTGACAGCAGTTCTTTTGGCCCTGTTTTACTATATATTACTATGTTTCCTTGGGACTTGACAGGCTGATACACATTTAGTGCAGCGCTTGCCTTACCTTAGAACTTACAGTGCAGAAGTCTTGACCAATGCTTTGGTCATAGCCCACATTGATTCATGCAATCACTTCCTGTCTGGCCTCTCTAATAAACTGCTTCTCCAGCTTCAAACCATCCAGAACTCTGCAGTAAGGATCACTGCATGCTCCAAGCCAACCACCCACACTATACATACTATTCACACTATACATGCATACTATACACTATACTATACATGCATACTATACACTATACTTTACATCTGCTCATCCAGCTCCACTGGCTTCCAGTACCCTCCAGAATACAATTCATTATACTACTACACTTACTTACATTCAAAATACTTACTCACTTACATAACCTTGCCAACCCCCACTACCCCCTCCTACCACAAACTCCCCCAAGATGCCAAATCTGTAATGCAAACACATAACCTTTGAGATGCATTTATCTTTGCTCTGCAAATACAACCTTGTTCTGTTCTTTCCCTGCAGCGACAGCCCTTTCTGGCATATGCCATGCCAGTCCTGTCAGTGGACGTCATTAATTAAGTGGCAACACTGGCGCAAAGGTTCCCTTGGCGTCCAGCCACTGGGGCACCAGCAGAGACCATCACACTAAACATGGCAGTGATGAAGGAGAAAGAGAGTGACAGACACATGTGGAGAGAATAAGAAAGAGAGGAAGGGGGGAAAGGCAAGAAAAAGAGACAAAGATAAGAAAGAGGATGGACTGACACTAAAGGCACTGACACTAATGGACGGCTGCTAAATGACTAAATGTAAAGGGAGAGGGAAGAGTAAGCTCTGTGAAAGGGGGATGCACAAGGCAGGAGGAAGAAAAGGGATCCCAACCATGATGAGAACAGACAATAAATTGAAGGCCCTAGATCTTCTTTGTAAAATGCCAAATCGGCATGACAACAGTGACGAGAGGTGGCGCAACATTCACTTGAGGCCTTGACACATGGTGATGAACAACAACAAACACACAAGTGCACACCACACACCAACACCTGCCTTCACTTATTTCCAGGTCCCCTGTGAGAGCATTGCACTGCTGTTATAGCTGTTAAAGCTAAAGCACCATAGGAACAAATTGCAAGGGATATTTGTGTGTTCAACTCACATGACCCAGCACAAAGGTAACTCCCCAAGAGCACCTCACCTCACCTCACCTATCCCCATCTGCCCTCACCAAATACCCCATC